>NC_057715.1:18915331-18958991 GCF_004010195.1 Chiloscyllium plagiosum
GGGGGGGCGCGGGGTGGGGGGGGGGGGGGCAGGTTTGGGGAAAATGCGAGTGTGGAGGGAGGGAGGGAGGATATTAAATGCAATAGTGAGAGAGGCAGAGCATGAGCCAGGTGGGAGGTAGGTGTATTAGCAGAGCTAAAGTGAGCGTGAGGTAACAGAAGGAAGCATGTGCCATTTACCCCAATGGAACAGAAGCCATTGATCTTGTTACAGCTCTCCTGGCTGACTCTCGAGTCAGTGGAGATGGCATTGACCAAGGTGGTGCTCTTGGGCTCTGCTCTCTCTCCATTCTGGGCCTCTGTAGGAAGAACCCAGCTCGTCCCATCCCTCTGCCTTTTCTCTGAAGCCCTGCAATTCCTTTTATTTACAGAGAATTATCCAATTCTCTTCTGAAAGCCACAATTGAACTTGCCTCTGCCACACTCTCAGGCAGTGCATTCCTGATTGCAACCTCTTGCTGTATATAAACACTATTTTTTTCCATTTTGTCTTTGCTTCTCTTGTTAAACAAACGGAAATCGGTGTCCTCTTGACCATGGTGAAAGTGAGGACTGCAGATGCTGGAGATTAGAGTCAAGAGTGTGGTGCTGGAAAGGCACAGCAGGTCAGGCAGGAGAATCGATGTTGATGGACTTTTGCCTGAAACGACGATTCTCCTGGTCTTCTTGACCATGACCTGAAGAAGGGCTCATGCCCGAAACATCGATTCTCCTGTTCCTTGGATGCTGCCTGACCTGCTGCGCTTTTCCAGCAACACATTTTCAGCTCTGATCTCCAGCATCTGCAGTCCTCACTTTCTCCTCCATGACCATTCTAACAATGGGATCAATTTCTCCCCACTCTATTCTGTCTGGACCAACTGATTTTGAAAATCTTGATCAAGTCACCCCTCATCTTCTTTCCTGTAAGGGAAACAGCTCCAATTTAGCCAATCTTTCCATATACCTGAAGTTTTCCATCCTTGATTCAGTCTCGCAAATCTTTTCTACATTCTCTCCAATCCACATTCTTCCTACAATTCAGCGGACCATACTTCAGTTGAGACCAAACCTAAGGTTCATAATGATTAAACTTTCATGCTTTCGCACTCTATTTAGAAATACCAGGATTTGATATGTCTTCTTCAGCACTTTCTCAGCTTGCTGGGATGAGAAAAATATTCCAGCTGATCCATCAGTCTGCTTTCTCCGCAAAGCACTTGCAACTTGTTCATATATAACACCTTTGATGTACAGTTGGGTCTGATACGGCGTGATAGTTCCATTCTCGTGCGATCTTGCTTTATAAGAAAATCACACAACAGCTACAGCATGAAAACTAATGGGGCCAGAACCGCATTACAGACAATACAGGTAAGGAAAGTTTGTGTTCTCCACATAATGGTCTAAACTCTTCAATTGCGTTAAAGCCAACTTATGTTAAAGCAGAACCAATTGTATTAAAATCTCCCGAGATTCTTCACAGCAAGGTTAAAACAAAAATTCCATATCACATTTCAGAGCAAATCACCAAAGGTTTGTTTGAATGGGAGGATTTTAAGGAGAATTTTGAAGTAGGAGGGAAATAATAAGGTGGAGAAATGTAGGGATAGTGTCTCAGAAATTAGGGCCTCTGCAACTGCAGATATGGGCATCGGTGTTGATGATGATGCAGCGATGTAAATTTGGAATGCTGTTTTGAGACAGTACTCGAATATGTAGGACAGTGTCGAGAATTAGAAACTGCGGAACAGATGAATCACAAAATGACTAATGGTCTCAGCCAGCTAACAGACAGGTCTGAAAGGTTGAGAAGCAAACAGTAATCTGTTGCTCTCACCACCAGTCTGACAAGTGACTGTTGCAGCAATTCTGTAGCAGACTGCTATATAAAACATTCAGGTAAGCAAGGCACCAAGTTACTAATCAGGTCACAGTGGCTAAGAAAGACACAAGTAACTCTTAGTCTTCTCAAATTTCACAAGCTGCTGGATGACAATCTTCCATTCATCAGTATCAGCTTGAGGAGCCAAGGGCACAATGTCCTGTAGATGAATAGTCTTCAACTATAATTGTATTTTAATTTTTTTGTTAAAGTCTCTATGGAGTATTTTAGGATATATCTGGAAGATAGCTTCCATCTTTACTGGACCCGAGGTGAGCTAATGACAAATTACACCACCCACAGCTCAATTCAAAAATTAATGGCACAATCTAGTGCCACACTCCAAGGGCATTGGGAATGCTGTAACTCATACTGAATAACATGGCCCTGAGTCTCATTTAACCCTTATGATTGCATGATAACGATGTGCCGATTTTTCTTCCATTGATTTTATGAAACAAAGTTATCACTGCGGAGTTGCAGAAAATTTCTGTTTAAGTCACATTGATGGGATAAGACAATCATTAAGGGAACTCCTGGTGGATATGCAGCTAAACTTAAACTGTTTCCTTGCCCATCTCAATTTGTTCTACCCCTTGAATGTAATAGATTAAGAGATTATATCAGTAACAATTCAAGAAGAATAAATGGTTTGATAAGTTACAGAAAGAGAAACAATTCCATTTTTCTTGATAAATCAGATGTTAAAGACTCCTTGTTGTATCTTGATACATCTGATTTGAAATTATGTTCTCACTCACCATTCATATCTAAAGAAAAGTCATCTTGATACGTAGCAGAAATTACTGTTCAATTCAGCATTTCTTCGAACACATTCAACTTGTGTTTGCTGAAACAAAGTAATTTATTTTACTCAGACTCTGGGCTTTTTATGAACTGAGACTTTCACTTTGCGCACATGACATGAAGGATGGCTCTAAAATATACCCTCTTGCCACAATTCTTTACAACATTGCAAGGACTCCCCGCCAGGTTCTCTGTTGGTTCACTTTGAGCAATAGTAACTGTCACATTGTCAGACTACATTATTCAGGATGCAACCTTTTGTTAAATTTATTTACAAGTGATATGATCAGACAGAAGCAGAAGCTAATCGTGGAATACTTGATATCCTCAACACAAGTCAATAATCCTGCTTATTCTGTTGATCTGTCTGATAACTTTGGAATGTAGACTGTGATGAATTGGTTGGTGGTCACAACTTTAGGGAGCTTCAGTTTTGGTATGTTTCAAGACAAAACAGGCATGTGAAATATAATTGAACTAGTATGTGGGCGGCACGGTGGCACAGTGGTTAGCACTGCTGCCTCACAGCGCCAGAGACCCGGGTTCAGTTCCCGCCTCAGGCGACTGACTGTGTGGAGTTTGCACATTCTCCCCGTGTCTGCGTGGGTTTCCTCCGGGTGCTCCGGTTTCCTCCCACAGTTCCAAAGATGTGCAGGTCAGGTGAATTGGCCATGCTAAATTGTCCGTAGTGTTAGGTAAGGGGTAAATGTAGGGGTATGGGTGGTTTGCGCTTCGGCGGGTCGGTGTGGACTTGTTGGGCCGAAGGGCCTGTTTCCACACTGTAAAGTAATCTAATCTAATCTATCTAGTTCAGAAATATATTCCCTGTGTATTGCTAATTATTCTTTAATAATTAGCAACGCACAGTGAGTATGTTTCTGAATTAAGTCTAATCCCAGTTAGACAGTTCAAAACAAATAAGATCTTTTACAAATAGCCAGAAATGAAAGATTAGCATTTGCCCCCACATCTTGTTAAATAAAATGTGAAGGACAATCTTTAATAGCATTATTTCATCGATTTTCCTTTATATCTGAACCAAAATTGTGGAAAAAAATTCTTTCTTTGAGCAATTACAATGAAATTCATAGCACTTCCAAATAGCATAGTGGGTGTATCTGCAGCTCAAGGGCAAGAAGGCAGCTCACCTCATTACCACCCTCTTGACGGCAATTTTGGATGGACAATAAATGCTGGTTTAGCAAACAATGCCCAAATATCATGAACAAGTAACAAAAATGCATGTTTTTTTATGGATGTTGCACAAGAATCAGTATGAATAACAGAGAACAAAATACACAGCTAGGAGTGTCATTAGAGGCTCGGTGGTTAGCTCACTTGTTCTGGCTCACAATATTCTGGGATTAGATCCTAGTCGAGGGTTTGAGCAGAACATTATGCAGTATTGTTGCACATTGTCAGAACTGCTATCTTTCAGATGAAAGGTGAAACCCCATTCAGCTGGATGTAAAAGATCCCATGGTCCTATTTCAAAGAAGAGCAGAGGAATCCTGGCCAATAATTCTCCCTTGATCAACATCACAAACAAACAGATTGTTTTATCATTAGTACTGCTATTTGTGGAAGTTTGATATGCACAAATTAGCACCGGGTTTACTTAATTAACTTAGTGACTACACTTCAAAGTGCACTTCATTGCCTATAAATGGCTTGTCAACTGTTCATGAAAAGAGCTATGTACATGTGGATCTATCGTTCTTTCTGTCATTTCTTTGAAGGGTAGAATTGGGCCAGCAAGGGGTTGGAAAAAACACGGAAGTAAATTTCCTACACATTGCTGATATTCAAGTCATGTTTATTCAGAGTAGTTTCTGATCAGGCAGCAACAGCTGTATTCCTCTCCACAAAACTGATGGTTACCTCCAAAAAATCTATTATTTCCACCTTCTAAAATCAAAATAAATAAACAATGCATAAATATTCAACCAGCAAACCTTCTTTGGTCAACTTTCTGAGACCAGTCGGGCGAAAGTGAGTACTGCAAATGCTGGAGATTAGAGTCAAGAGTGTGGTGCTGGAAAAGCACATCAGGTCAGGCAGCATCCGAGGAGCAGGAGAGTCGACGTTTCAGGCAAAAACCCTTCATCAGGAAGGACATCAGAACATTTCTGAGACCAATGATTGCCCAATCATATCTGGGACATTTTTAAAATGACAACTTCATGGAAGAACAGGTGCTGTAGATGCAAGAAGGCCTTCAGTGGAGGCTTCAAGAGATCCCTGGATAATTATCAATGTGCAAGGAAGAAAACAGAAAAATTGCCTGAAATCATGATACTCATTGGAAAGCTGGTATAAACATGTTGGACTGGATAGCCTCTTTCTGTGCCGTGACACTTCTGTGATGGAACTTGACCACCCGCAAGTTTGGCTTCATGTCACACAGCACCCTGACATGGATGTCACCATTCCTTCACTGTGGCTGGATCAAAATCCCAAACTCCCTTCCTAACAGCACCTACACCATACAGAAACTGCAGTGGTCCAGGATGACAGCTCACCATCACCTTGACACGGTGCACAATAAATGGTGGCATAAGCCATCTAGGATTTGACCTGATAAATGAATAAAAAGGCAAGAGATTGTCATGAGAATATATGATTGCGTTTTTTGCTTCTTAAGTCAGACTCCAGTTGTACTGAATGTGAAATATTTTCTCAAGATATACAAAGGTCTGATCTTTTCAATTGCGGATGTAAGAAATTGTGAAAATCATCAATCTGACTGAGTGGTCCTCTAAGCCTTGATGGTAACATGATACAATTCTATAGAGAGAGCTAGCATCTGCCACCTATTTATTCCCTTTTCATTACTGGAAGATAACAACATATAAAATATTTGTTGCAATAATATTTCCAGTTACCAAAATCCAGTTCCAACTCTCCATGAAATCTGGAAGAAGTCACTCTGATGGGGATCATTAGAGACAATTCTGGTCACCAAATTCTTAACTGCTGCTCTCCCAAAACTCTTTTAGACATCCATTTATAAATGTGATGTTTAATCCTTGGGAATACTATTGCCTGTTAGCTCTCTGGGTAATATTGGGGTGGGTGCAAATATTGTAGCTCACATGCTATCAGCATTGCAATTTTTGCTATTGATTTTAACTGTTAATGAAAGTACATGATATAGGAGCATGGTACAGACACCAGACAGTGCAGTGTAACACAAAAGAGCTTACTAAATGTAAGTAAGATATATAGCTTTGTTATATCTTTGTACCTTGTTTCAATGTGACTTGCTGCAGCCTACTTCGACTGATTTAGAATTGTTAATATGATAAAATTAGATTACCTACAGTTGGCCCTTCAGCCCAACAAGTCCACACCTACCCTCCAAAGAGGGACCCACTTCCCTCTGAGTAATGCATCGAACACTATGGGGAATTTAACATGGCCAATCCACCTGACCTGCACATCTTTGGACTGTGGGAGGAAACTGGAGCATCCCCGTGCAGACACAGGGAGAATGTGCAAACTCCACACAGATTGTCACCCAAGGCTGGAATCGAACCCAGGTTCCTGGCGCTGTGAGACCACTATGCCACCCTTGATAAAATATTTTGGAAAGTAGTTGCATTTTGGTCTGAGAACAGAATGATTATTTTTTTTCCCTGAATCATAAGACTCATGACTGGCAGCCATAATATCAGGTCTTGCTTCTAGTAATTTGTATGTTCACGAAAAGATTATTGAAAACTTTTCTATTCAATAACTTTTCTACTCAATTGAAGCAAGGTGTCATGGGGGAATAGAAATGCAATATGTTTCCTAGACCTGTTAATGTATAACTAGTTATCTTATGTCACATTTGAACATGTAACTATTTAATAGCTAAAAATGTCCTAAATGAAAGCATGATTCTATTCAGTTCTAAGGAAGGGCCACTTGACCCAAAACATAAACTGATTTCTTTCCACAGATGCTGCCAGACCTGCTGACCTTTCCCAGCAATTTCTATTTTTGTCTTTGATTTACAACATCTGCAGTGCTTTTGGTTTTTTTGCTATTTAGAAGTGTCAGTGTCCAATTAATGTATTAAAGATGATTAGAAAGCATATACAGCAGAGAGAAAATGCCATTCACTTGGTTTTACTGATATCTATGTTTCCCATAAGATATTTGACATATTTCATTACCCAATTCTATCAGTATAATCTTCTATTTCCTTCTCGCTCACCCCTTGTCACACCTTCCTCTTAAATGCACTGATATTACTTGCCTCAGCACCTCTACATGGTAGTGGTTTCAATATTCTCTTCTCTCCCTATGTAAAGTAGTTTCTTCAGAATTCTCCATTTGGTTTCTATCTCTTCTTGATGCCCTCTAGTTTTGCTTTTCCTCACAAGTTGAAATTCTCTGTGTCTCCTCGATCAAACTTTTGATGAGTATCAGCTATAACTCAGCTGCTAGCCCGTTAACATCCTTCTGTGCTGGTGATCAAAAATCGAGGCTGACTTCAAAGTCCTGCACTTTTGGAGATGCTATATTTTGGACTTGATGTTAAGTTAAAGCTGCTACCAGCTCTGATGGGTGTGAAAGAACCCATGGCACTATTTTCAATAAGGGCAGAGGAGTTAACTACACTATTCTGGCCATGTCCATCCCCAAGTCAGCATTACAAAAAAAATATTATCTTGTCATTATCAAATTGTAGTTTGTAGGTACTTGGTGTATGTAGCTAGGTTTCTCTGTTTCCTACATAATAGAAGTGACTGCGTCGTAAGGTCAGATCTGCACCCAGATAAGTCAACAGCAACAGGCTTTAATTAAACATAACAATAAACTAGTGATGGGAGAGAGGGCATCTCAGGAACAATACAAACTTGGATCCCAGTTCCATGTAATCTGTCATCATTGTATGGAAGTGCTCAGTAGCTATTTTTAGAGAATAATTCATTGCATAGAATTCCTACAGTGGGGAAAGAGACCACTTGGCCCACTGAGTCGACACCAGCCTTGCCAAAGAGCATGCCATTCCACCTTACCCTCATAACCTTGCAGTTACCTAGGCTAATCACCCCTGAACACTACAGAGAGTTTTAGAATGGCCAATACTCCAAACTTGCTCATCTTTGGATTGCAGGAGGAAGCCAGAGCCCCTGGAGGAAAGCCACACCGACACAGGGGCAATGCGCAAACCCCACACAGTCACCTGAGGGTGGATTTGAAACTGGGTCCCTGGTGCTGTGAGGCAGCAGTGCTAACCACTGTGCCAGAGTGCCACATCCATTTCGCTAAACTCATTGACTATTTACACCTGCCATGCATGTTCCTACCCCCCCACCCCCACCCCCGCTGCCCGAATGCTCTTTCCTTTACAACATACATGTACCGAGTGCATTCTGAGGCTTTGGAATTGTCTGTCTCTAATTCTCTATCTTTAGTGGCTATGTTGTTTCAGTTCCTCCTGAGAATGTGTAACATTTTGATAATATTTATTGTCACATATATCTTGAAGATACAGTGAGATACATTTTTTTTCCACAATCTGGCACCATTTTGAGTTACAATACGAATGAAAAAAAATTACCAATTGGAGTCTCAAGCACGGCTTCAGGGCTTTGGCGACATATCTGCAGGATGTTCCAGTCCTCAAGAAGTCCTGCTCTGGGAGATGCAATGATGTTGCCGATGACCCAGGCAACCCTGGCTCTGCTGCCACCTCCACCTTGATGACACTACCAAGAGGTCAGGATCTTGGTCTACTGCCACCTGAAGTCCCCACTCTGGGCACTGCTGCTACCTAGAATTCAAGCTCTGGGCCTAGCACCACCAAGAGTCCAGGCTCTGGACTTACCATGGCCAGGAGTCCAGGCTCCAGGCCTACAGATGCCATGACTGCAGGGTCCTGGCTTATCATGGGCAGGAATCCAGACTCTGGGCCTATAGTGGCCAGGAGTCCAGGCTCCGGGTCTATCATGGACAGAAATCCAGGCTTCAGGGTTATCATGGTCAGGAATCCAGGCTTCTGGCCTATCATGGCCAGGAGTCCCGGCTCTGGCTCTACCATCTCTAGGAGTGTAGGCTGAGGCCTACTGCCATTGGGAGTCCAGGCTCTGGTGGTTCATTGAACAATTCATTTGTTGCTTGCATGTTGGCAGCTAATTTCTGGCTGTTGAACCATACCTAGGCTCCCTTTTCCAATAGGGCAGATTGTGAGCCATGTACATCTAGTTAAAAGTGTAAGCTTGATCAGTTCTAAAAATTTAGTTTTTCTGTTGAACTTGTACATGGTTCTGTGCCGCGATGCTTGGCTTTTGTGTATGGGAAAGGGAGGAAAATTAAGTTACAGACCATGAAAAGCAGTTTAAAATGGGGTGAAGCTATTCTGTGATAGCGTAGAAGCAGTAGTTTAGTAGCACTAAATGAAAATCTTCATTTTTCCTCAGGTGACGTTTTTTCTTGCATATCCTTCTTCTGGTTCACCATTTGGTTATAAGTACCTTGGTGAGCTTGTAATGTCGACAAATCCACATGAGATTACAATCATTGGTGACTTGTGACTCAATATCAGGGACCAATATGTCTGAGATTCCAAACATGGAAAATATGGATATTACAGAAGTTACAATAGCCTTTGAGCTGAGTTGACTGAGATTCTGGACCTCGATCGACTGAGAGTAATAGTTGAACAGGATGAGAAAGAACCATCCCTTGAAACTGAAAACAGATCAATAGCCTGGCCTTGCAGTGACCTTGCGAAAAGATGCAGGGCAGCGGTTGTTGCTGCTCCTGTTTGTGCCTGGTGCAGTCAGTCCAGGTGGAGACCATGTCCTGAAGGGCACAGGAGGAACCTGGAGGGTACTGCACAGATTGCTGGGAAATTACCCAGATGTTCCAGGCAGATTTCCTGGCTGGATGATGCCCAGGTGGGACAACAAACTTATCATATAATTAAAGCCAATGTGATAATTTTGTTCATTATACTGACTTGGGAGAGGACTGCTGCCCCTTAATTCAGATAGCCATTATGGTATAATATGCTAATGTGCATACATTCTTTACCTCACAGAATTCCTGTAATTTCTTTGCTGTGATTGGCAAATAGTGAGAAATTAAGGCTGTGAAGGCCTTAACTTCTTGAACAATATTTTCACGTTGCTTCCCTGGATTTTTGGTAGGTATCCTTAATAAAGTGTCAGCAAAGTCTGGTGTTTCCCTTGTACATATTCTGTAATCCTGTTACATTCCACCAGCCACAATCAAAATCTTCATATTCTGAGGGGCATGTTTGTGAGCTCCATTTTTATTCATTTGCAGGATGAGGGCATCACCAGCCAGGTTAGCATTTACTGTCCATCCCTAATTGCCCAGAGGGAAGTTATGAGTTAACCACTTCACTCTGGGTCTGGAGTTACAGGTAGACCAGAGAATGGCACATTTCCTTCCCTAAAGGACATTAATGAACCAGATTGAATTTTCCTGACAATTGTTTCATGGTTATCATTAGAATCTTAATTCCAGATTTTTAAATTGAATTCAAATTCCACCATCTGCCATGGTAGCATTCAAATCCAGGTGCCCACATTACCAGTCCAGCAATAATACCACTCTGCTGTTGTTTCTCCCTTAGAACATAGAACATGGAACATAGAAGAATACAGTGCAGTACAGGCCCTTCGGCCCTCGATGTTGCGCCGATCCAAGCCCACCTAACCTACACTAGCCCACTATGCTCCATATGCCTATCCAATGCCCGCTTAAATGCCCATAATGAGGGAGAGTCCACCACTGCTACTGGCAGGGCATTCCATGAACTCACGACACGCTGAGTAAAGAACCTACCCCTAACATCTGTCCTATACCTACCCCCCCTTAATTTAAAGCTATGCCCCCTTGTAATAGCTGACTCCATACGTGGAAAAAGATTCTCACTGTCGACCCTATCTAAACCCCTAATCATCTTGTACACCTTTATCAAGTCACCCCTAAACCTTGTGTTCAATAACTTTACCAACGTCTTGTGGTCAGACGTGTATCTAAGACATAGGCATCAAATTTCTCATACACCTATGTCACTGCAAGTGATTCTTTCTCAATGACCTTTTCCCATAACAGTAAGAGCTCTGGACTGGCAGGCTGATCCCATCACGTTGAATGTAAATTTTAAGACTCACAGATCTGTGGGTGATGTAACCACTATTATTACAGTGGAAGGACAGGATCATAAAGGGCAAGCACTTTGAATGAAATAAGCAACGTCATTGATTTGGTCAAATAATTGTCGATGATTCTCAGTCCAACACCACATCTGATCTTATTTCAATCATTGCCTAAGATGTTCATTAACTTGAGCTAAGTGCAATATTTCTGAGTGGTCAAAATATCCAGATGGCACTCATCATCCGCAGGTCTGCCATATTCACAGTTCCATGAACAATGTTTCCCAATCATTTTATAATTGGCTTTGAGAATTCACTTGTTATTAAATATCTACAGGATCCTGTAATTTTTCAAGTCTCTCCTCACTCTGTTATTGTCTTGTACTTCAGTCAATCCATGAATGTGCATGCCATATGTATGGTCTATGATGATTCTACACCTCTGGGATGCTGGCCATCATCCATGGGAAGATGTTGGGTGGGGACATGGAGGTGGGGAATGGAGCTTCTTCGGTATATGTTCAGAAAAAGTGTAGTTAATTCTTTATTCCATAGACTACATTTCAAAAATGCTCCAATGGTTTATAAAGTACTTTAAGATACAGTTTCTGGTGCTCACAAAAAAAAGCTATATGAATGCAACTCTTCCTTCATAATTTTAAAAAAACAATATTAGATCACTAAACAGAAAAATGAAGTTATCTAAAGCATCTATTTTCCCAATTGGATTTCATCATATTTGTTAATCTAGTCATCAGTTGAATAATTAAGTTTGAAAGGTCTTGCAATGCAGTATTTAAGTAGATCTACGAAAAGGAAAGAAAGATAAAATAGGAAGAAATGTGCAGGCAAATATGGATTTACAGAATAAGAAAGATCACTGTAGACATAAGATTATCGGATTGTTTAAATTAATTGCTATTTATCTATTGCCATGATTATAGTTGCTTTCCAAGTTCCAAAACACCATTATGTCATAGCGCATTGTGTAGTTGGTGCTGCAATGTACTTTGATGGGAAAATGTCGATTGTATTAATGATCATCCAGACTCTTAGGAGGAGCTGTGCTCTGAATCTGCACAACAGCTGATGTAGAAAGTCACATTAGACATGTGCTGCAAAGCAAAAAGGAATTATACTGAGCACTGGAAATTCTTCCACTGACATAAATGAATCCAATAATCTTCAGCATTTTCTCATAAAATACATTTTCTGGAAGGGGTTATTCATTACTGCTGCCGGAAGCAAGACAAGAAAAATTAATTCCCACAAAATTTGTGCTTGTTAGTGAGAAATCTAAGGAAAAACAAAGGTAGGCGTTTGGAGAAAGTTCTGAATTAGCACCTCTGGGATCATTGTAAATTCTTCACCACACTGTTGGTAAGTCCCATGTGGAACCCTAGCTTTTCTTCAATTAGTGCAATTGAAACTGGCCACAAAATCTATAAAAATAAATGATGTGTCTTTATGTAGCACATCCCAATGAAGTTTTTTTAAAAAGTTATTCCTCTATTATGGGAAGCACAGCAGCCAATACACAGTAAGCTCCTACAAACAACAAGGTGACAATGTTCTTTTGTGATGAAAATGTGTTGCTGGAAAAGCGCAGCAAGTCAGGCAGCATCCAGGGAACAGGAGAATCGACGTTTCGGGCATAAGCCCTTCTTCAGCAATCTTTTGTTCTTTTGTGATGTTTGTTGAGGGAAAAATATTTGCCAGGAGATTAGGGAGAATGCAAATGGCCTTTTAAAAATAATTCCATGGATTCTACATATTCACATGAAAGAGTAGAAGGAGATTTGGCTTAGTTTCTCGTTCAAACGTGCACCCCAACATTGTCACACTCACTGTGTGCAGAGTTGATCTTCGGAATGGGATTCTGACTTGACAGTAACTAACTGAGTTACATCTGACACTGCAGGAAGAGGTAAGGGGCTTTAAAGAAAGATTCTATACCTAACTTCTCATGGCACTTTGGGAAGCTAAGGAAATTCAGCATGTTCATAAAGACCCGCACCAACCTTTACAGATACATCATAGAAAACGTTCTATCTGGATGCTTCATGGCTTGATCCGGCAACTGCTTTGCCCAGGACCATAAGAAACTGCAGAAAGTTGTGAAAACAGCTCAAACTATCACACAAGCCAACCTTCCCTCCATTGACTCCATCTACATTTCTCATTGCCACGGAAAGGCTGCCAACATCATCAAACACCCCTCCTACCCTGGTTATAATCTCTTCCAATCTTTTCTATCAAGTAAAAGATACAAAAGCTTAAATGCACATACCAACAGGTTCAAGAACAAATTCTTCCTCACTATCATAAGACTTCTAAATGGGTACCTTCTTTGCAGCTGTAATTTTGCTTTCCTCGCTCTGTTCAATCACTCTGTGCCTTTGTATGTAATGATCTGCTTACTGCATGCAGAACAAAACTTTTCACTGTTCTTAGGTGCATGTCACAGTAACAAACCAAATTATAACAAATCAAACAAATCAAATTTTACATGAAATTAAATACTTCTGAAATGAGTCATTATTGAAATATAAGAGCATAGAATCCTATTTACACACAGCAAGCCCCACAAACAGCAATGCTATAATAACCAGTTAATTTTAAAAAAAATGTTGACAGAAGGATAAACACTGCTCAGGACATTGAAGATAACCTCCCTGCTGTTATTCTGTTAGTGTCATGGGATCTTTTATGTTTACCTGAGAGAATAGATAGTGTAGGGTAAAGGGTGAACATGAGGGAAACAGGACTGTTAGTGGTGATATAATAGATTGCATGATAATGGAGGGACACAAAAGAGTTCTCAGAATCATACCGTCTCTCAGCTCTGTTACTGTCTGTTTTGTGGATTGCCTTGTCAGAGGTCAGCACATTGAATTACCGTTGAGAGGTTGCTAGATTCTGAGGTCTGTTCAAAATGATTGTCTATTCACATTATATTATGATGTGTACTTAGAATTAGTCCAAACTCTTACCTTGCTCTCCAAGACTGTGACAACTCTAAAATTGTTGAGGGATTCTTGGCTCTGCAATTAGTGGAAAGGAATTGGTCCAGTTTCTTTCGACAGTAGCCTTTCTGACTTGTTTTCAATAATCAGAGAGGGAGACTCATTTATTTTTACCTACTCTTATGTTACGATAAGTGCATAGATTGGTACTCAAACCTCAAAGTAGCACAGCAGCATGCTGACACTCGAGAATTCAGAGACCAGGAGTTGAAGTTGGTTTTTTATCTCCCTTCTTTGTGTGTTCATCGAAGGGTAAAGCACGAACGTAGCTGTCACCAAGAACTGTCTTTCTTCAACTCATATCATGTTCATAGTCTGGATACAACCCACAGGAAAAGGGTTTCTGTTGAGACAGGATAATCAGCCTCTCATTTCTGTAGTCACAGGAGATCACTCTGCAGTTTTCTGAGGGCATTTCTCCCTTTGAAGTTTTGCTGTTTGAAGTTCCCTTGATGCTCTTCGGAGGTGACATTCCATAGTTTCTCTTGGCACTTAGTGTAACCCACACAAGGATGTTTCAGACAGTCACTGAATTTACATTCTCAGTTATGTTTTGACTTGAAGGTCTTTTTTTCTAAAAACACATATTATATTAAACATTTATTATATCCATAAGCGACATAAGGTTATAATCTGATGTTATGACATTTTCTACTCTGATTATTGACAAATTAAAGTGAGTAGCAGAAATGGTGAATCCACCCTTTGGTCAATATGGTAAGCATTTTGTTTGTGTTGATAAGGCCTGAGATGCCTTGGAAAGATTTCTGCCACTGCTATGGGTTGCAAGGGGGAAGTGATGGGGTTGGGGGGACAGTGATAGTTGAGACAGAGATAGTGTTGCAGGAGAAGGGGCAGTGATAATAGGAGAGGGGGACAATATTGCAAGTGAAGTGAATGGTAATGGAAAGAGAGGGACGGTGATAAGGCAAGGGGTCAGTGATAGGAAGTGGAGGACAGTGATGGGATACAGGTTCAGTAATGGGTGGCAAGGGGGCAGTACGAATGTTGGGGGGGACTGTGATGGTCGAGACAGAGACAGTGTTACAGGAGAAATGGCAGTGATAGTAGGAGAGAGAGACAACATTGAGAGTGAGGTGAATGGTAATGGGGTAGAGGGGATGTTAATAGTCGAGATGGAGATGGTGATGAGCGAGCATGATGATGTTGGGGGAGAGTGTGATGGTGTGATTAGTTTGTACATACACAATCAATAGTACTGTGTTGTCAGCAAGCAGGACCATGATTGACTGTCCTTGGACATTGACTGAAAAACCGCAAAAGCTTAGCAGTTCTGGTGGTTCTAATGAGTTTATGCATTTTTGTATTTGCATTCATATCCAAATGATACTCAAACCCTCTCAAGTTGTCCTAGAGTATACTCAGAAGGCTACCTTACCTCTCTAAAAATCCCCTCTCTACAGAATTCCAGTAAGTGTAAACCTTCTTTTGCCAGGTGGAAAGTTCACAGGTCATGCTTTGGATATTTCACTCATGGTTATACATTTTGACACGCACAGTTACTCCACGAACTATGCTCTATGAACTGTGTCCAAGCTAACATGGGCCCATCCCCATCCTGGCAAAAATGTTGGCAGCTAAATTTAGGGGTAAGAATACAACTTGTAGCCCCCTGGCATAATCTTAACTAAGATGGAAAGCCTCTGGGCAATAATTCAGGCCTACACTTTAATGGTGCCAGATTACTATGGGATGACCTGAGGCTATGAAGCTGACAATTGGCCCTCATAATTTCACCTATCTTTGTCACAGGGTGTACCAAGCCCCTCTGTAGCTGGATTAGTTCCACCAGTGGTTTGATACAATTCATGGCCTTCAGTGGGTGATGCAGCGACAGTAGACCTTCCCACACAGAAATGAATTCTGATGGATGTAGGATGCTGCTGAGGTTGAGGATCACCACCATTCGGTCTGATCACATGTCCTTCTGACCTTCAGGTTCCCACCAATTTGAGCATATAATTCTATCTCAGAACTTGAGCACAACCATTTTGGCTCAGTGGTTAGCACTGCTACCTCACAGCATCAGGGATCTGGGTTTGGTTCCACCCTCAGGTGACTGTCTGTGTGAAGTTTGCACATTCTCCCTGTGTCTGCGTGGGTTTCCTCTGGGTGTTCCAGTTTCCTCCCACAGTCAAAAGGATGTGTAGATCAAGTGATTTGGCCATGCTAAATTGTTCATAGTGCTAGGTGCATTAGTCAGGGGTAAATATAGGTTAGGGGAATGGGTCTGGGTGGGTTACTCTTCGGAGGGTTGGTATGGACTTGTTGGGTTGAAGGGCCTGTTTCCACACTGTAGGTAATCTATCTAATCCAGTGCAGTAAAACTATAATGCAATAATGTTAGAGTTACCATCTGTCAGGTATAACATTAAGTCAAGACTGTACCTTCCTTTTCATGTGGACTTTAAAGATTTCAAGGTGCTAAAGAAAAGTTACCTGCAATCAACTTCCCTATATAGGATCCTCTATAGGCATCACAAAAGCGATTAACGTTTTCTATGTTACACCAGTGAATATGTTTCACAAGTACTTAATTGGTTTAAAGCTATTTTGGGACATTCCAAATGTTCTGAAAAGCACCATATAAATCCATGATAAGGAGGTGTCGGTGTTGGACTAGGGTGGACAAAATCACAAGTCACATGACACCAGGTTATAGTCCAATAGGTTTATTTGAAATCACAAGCTTTATCTTCACCTGATGAAGGAGCAGTGCTCAGAAAGCTTGTGATTTCAAAATAAACCTGTTGGACTATAACCTGGTGTCATGTGACTTCTGACCATATAAATTCAAATCTTCCAGTTTAAATGCTGGATAAGTTAATGGTGCCGACACATATGAAAGCTTTTTGTTGCCTTCGGCCTGTGTAATGACATGTAATGATGGCCATCTCTTGTATTTGAATCGTAATGTAAACATTTTGCAACGTGTGATTGCATTGTTGCACAGATATCAGAAACTGCATTGGTAGAAAACAGTAAAGCTGTTGTAATTTTAAAATAAATCCTGAGGTATGGTCGACCTAATAAACTGCTCAAGCTTCATTGTTATTGTTTATGACAACAGAAGCTGTGGCGGTGCTTTGCAATTTTTTTTGTGAGCTATTATATTTTATGTAATTGGGTTTACATGTTCGCACTAATGTACTCAAGCTTGACTTAATTTAATTGAAGCCTCCAGTCTCCCATGAAAATGCACTTGGCAAATTTCTCTTTTCATTTAGCTGTGAGTTTAAAGCATCGGGATGTGGCTTGAATAGTGGTGGTATAGCAATTATACCTCTTTTCAATGCCCCCTGCTCCGAGAAAGAAAGGAGCGATTAAATTTTTTTTGACTATTCTTGTTCTAGAAATTTTACTGTTTTCTAAAAGTACATTTGCTCGCTCAGCCTGTTCGATACAATAAGGGTAAGGGACCCTTTTTCCCCGGCAGGTGATTCCTCAGTCTTTCATCCTTTTATAAAATGAACACGAGAGAGGATAAATTCAAAGAACTAATGCTCCTGGCATGAAGCAATGCTTGGTGAGAGGACAGGTCACAGAGAGGTTCCTTCTCACTTAGCTCATTAAACCTTGTTAAATTTAGATTAGATTCCCGACGGTATGGAAACAGGCCCTTCGGCCCAACAACCCACCCAGACCCATGCCCCATATTTACTCCTGATTAGTGCACCTAACACTATGGGCAATTCACCATGGCCAATCCACCCCAACCTGCATATCTTTGGACTGTGGGAGTAAACCGGAGCACCCAGAGGAAACCCACACAGACACAGAGAACATGCGAACTCCACACAGACAGTCGCCCAAGGATGGAATCAAACCCGGGTCCCTCGTGCTGTGAGGCAGCAGTACTAACCACTGAGCCATCATGCCACCCCAAGCTGTTTACTTGTATATCTTTGGATATGGTGAGAAAACAGAACACTCCAGGGTACATGTTATTGTAGCTGTATTTGTTAGTTATTTGCATTAGAAATGAACATCATTTCTGTATGCAACAGACATTTTCTATGAATGAAGTTGCGATATTTATTTGATGTTTGTGAGAGGTTGATACTTTATTGAATCATAGAGCACAGATGCCAAAGAAATACATTCCAGATCATAACAACACATGATGATAAAGCTCCTCAACCCCCTAACTGGAGGTTTAATGCTTATCCTAAACCTGCGTCCCTTGGTTAGTGATCTTCCTGCCAGTGAAAACAAACTACAGCTCTGGTTAAAACCCATATGTTTTATTTTTCTGTCTGTTTGATTGCGGATTTAAATGGAAAAAGGACTGTTTTAAAGCAAATAATTGTGGAGGAGATTGCTGCACTTTTTAAAAGCAAATTCCCAAAACTCATTGTAAGTGATATTTAGATTAGATTAGATACAGTGTAGAAACAGGCCCTTCGGTCCAACAAGTCCACACCAACCCGCAACTCATCCAGACCCATTTCCCTACATTTGCCCCTTCACCTAACACTACGGACAATTTAGCATGGCCAATTCACCTGACCTGCACATTATTGGACTGAGGGAGGAAACCGGAGCACTCGGAGGAAACCCATGCAGACCCGGGGAGAACGTGCAAACTCCACATAGACAGTCGCCTGAGGCAGAAATTGAACCCAGGTCTCTGACGCTGTGAGGCAGCAGTGCTAACCACTGTGCCACCGTGCCGTCCACTAAGCAATTTATATTGCTTCTTTTTTTAATCAGTGGTGGGATGCTGATTGCAGACAGACTGGAACTAGGGGGTGTGTACAAAGGGAGAATCAGTCAGCACCAAGTAGCTGATTGGTTTGTGTATTTGTGACCAGTTGTAGATGACAAAAGCCATCGGTTTGCCACATGTATCTGGTTGGGCCCTTTGTAGCTAAACAGCTTGTGGGTATGAATGATATTTCCAGAAGACTGGGCTTCCAGAAGGGGAAGTGGTGTGTTTCTCCACAACAGAAAACCTCTGACACCTGTAGGAAACCAATGAACTTCTCCAACTGGTTTCTGTAAGGTGTTGCCTTTAACCAATAAGCCAGAGACCCTTTAACTTGTAAAGCAGTTGCTCTGTGCCTCCTGCAAGAAAATGAAAAATACATGGAGAAATAAAATTGAAGAACAGCAAGTTCTGGGAGGCAGAATAATGATCCTTATGAACCCTACGAATGGGGACATTGAATTGCCTTCCATTTTTTCCTCCGTTTATAACACCAACTTTTTTTGACTGTGTATGTTTATGAAGAGTTTTTTTTAAAGGCTCTAGATTTTAAACCAACAGTTATGTCAATAGTTCACATATACCTGTAAATGAGTCAATTTATTTGTAATATATTGTAATTCTTGTTAAATACATGACCCTGCTCTGTGTATCTGTGTATTCTGCTCACCTGATTTTTGACTTGATTTTAATTTATTTTTGTCACATGTCCCCAAGTACAGTAAAAAATTTGGTTTTGCATGCAGTACAGGTGGATCATAACATACAAACATCATAGGGTGGTAGAACAGAGTGAGGAATACAAAGGTATGGCTGCAAAAAAGGTTCACAAAAGCCAGGACAATATTAGATTTGAAATTTGAGAGGTCCATTCAGAAGTCTAATAGCAGTGGAGCCTGTGTTTGAACCAGTTGGCATATATGTTTCAGCTTTTGTATCTTCTACTTGACGGAAGAGTTCGGAAGAGATTATAACTATGGTGGAAGGAGTAATTGATGCTGTTGGCTATCTTTCTGAGACAGTGAGAAGTGTAGATGGAGTCAATGGATGGAAGGTTGGTTTGTCTGATGGACTTCTATTCACAACGTTCTGTAATTTCTTAAGGTCCTGAGTGGAGCCGTTGCCATACCAAGCTGTGATGCATCCAGATAGAATACTTTCTGTGGTGCGTCTACAACAGTTGGTGAGCATTCTTATGGACTGGGTCTAAACAGATTGATTAACTGATAAACCTTTGATAAAATCTTTTGTGCTAACTCAGGAAACAATGTGTCTTGAGGTGTGACAAATTAAGAATTTAATAATTTGAATGCCTTTATTAATTCTTCTTCTGCTGTAATTCTCTCTTCTCCAAAGAGAAGAATCTCAGATCCTTTGGTCTTTCTACTCCATTTCTAGAGTATCATCACCTCACCAACCTTTCTCCAACTGTCAAATTTTGCCACCCTCTCCAGGGCTTTGACATACTTCTTGAGCTGCAGCACCCAGATTTGTCCACAGTAATGCAGCTGAGGTCTAACCAGTGATGTTTTGTTATGTTTGCTTTTTTTTTTCTGGTTTCTATCATTCGACTTAGCCTAAGGAACATTGGGATCCTGGTTATTAGTTGGTTGGGATCACTACTTTAGTCTGGTCAATGTTAATGTGCTATTGTGCCTGGCATATTTCTGTTGCTGTGTTGGTCTGGGTTCTCCTGCTAGTTATTGGCTTGGTTCACGAAGATTAACACCTGAGGTTTTGCAGTCATGCCTGCTTGACATTCCCCGTGGGAAATGAACATCATTCATTCAAATTGGGATAACAATGCATTAAAGAAGATAGATTTATTTCTTATGGCTGAATTGATCAAAGTTTTTGGGGAGAAAAGGAAACACAGTGCTGAATTGGATGATCAGCCATGTCTCGAATGTCTCGAGACATTCAATGCAAGTACTTAAACCAATCTCTCAGATCAGAATTGCTTCACATCTCTCATAGCAGCATTTCATTCACTGATTCAGGTCTCTCTGGGAAAGAAGAAAATGTATTTGGTGAATGGTATGGGAAATCCATCTATTGGTGCATTAGCCTTTGACACCATATAAAGAATTTGTTTAGTTGAAAAGAAAACACCTATTTCCACTGGTCAGTGCATTGGTAACTGGATAGTACACAGCCACATTGAATGTCTTGAAAAGCCAAATGGTCTACTCTAGCTCCTGTACAGCTCATTCTGCTATAATTCATGTTTTGTCAGTGCAAATTGGCTATAATGCAATTGACGAATTGTGGACATTGTTTGGATGACACAAACTTTCTATTGAACGGGTGTAATGATCTCCTATTAGTGATCATCTACAGTGCAAACTTCTATAGCCTGAGAACTGTCGTGTTATACCGGAATGACCTGTAGTCTACGTTTCCATACAAGCACATTTTTATCAGGAGATTTTGGCTTTGACACTGTGGGGAGTGACAGGTCCCAGAACCACCTCATTAATGGTCACATGAGCCATTTGAAAACCTTTGCCAGAGCTGGAGGGAAACTACAATTTGAGATCTGATAAGAGTTCATTACGCTGAATGTTGCCTGATTGCCATGCTGTCTGGTTCCTTTAGAGCTCTTGTAGCTTTATGGACCATCATAGAATATCAGTAGGGCCATGCTCATATAGGAGGAGAAAGTGAGGACTGCAGATGCTGGAGATCAGAGCTGAAAATGTGTTGCTGGAAAAGCGCAGCAGGTCAGGCAGCATCCAAGGATCTGGAGAATCGATATTTCGGGCATAAGCCCTTCTTCAGGAATCAGGATTCCTGAAGAAGGGCTTATGCCCGAAACATCGATTCTCCTGCTCCTTGGATGCTGCCTGACCTGCTGCGCTTTTCCAGCAACACATTTTCAGCCATGTTCATATAGCCAACCAATCCATATCCCATTTTAAATAGAGCCCTGCAGCAATGATCAAGAGAAAGGAAACTAAGAGGTCTTGCTATCTGGTCTTTGGCAGAAGGCAATGCAGAAGTATTATGGCTATGGACCTATATTGTGGAGACTAACTTTGACTGTGAATGTAGGATCATAGAAGTTTAAAGCATAGATTGACATCCTTTGGGTTACTATTGTGAATCTCTGAAAATTATCTAACTATATCTGTTTTCCTTTGGCCTCTAATGTTTCTTTTTCAGCACTTTTTATAAAAACAATCAATTTTGCTTCCATCATTTTCTTCAAATGCATTCAATGGATGTGATTATTCATTGTGAAGAGCTTATGCTTGAAATAGCAACTCTCCTGCTCTTCGGATGCTGCCTGACATGCTGTGCTTTTCCAGTGCCAGCCTTTTCAACTCTGGCTCAGTCGACATTTATTGCCCATTCCTAATTGCTCTTCAGAAGGTGCCAGTCAGCCATTTTCTCAAACCTCTTCAGCCCATGCGCTGAAGCTGCACTCTCTAGAGCTGACAGGGACAGACTTCCAGGATTTTGATCCTGGAACAATAAAGAAATAGTGATATCGTTCCAGGCCAAGATGGTGTGTGACTTAGAGGGAAACATACAGGTGATGGTGATAAAGGTCACAGGTTAGGAAGATATTGTTGAAGGAGCTTTGGTGAGTTGCTATTTCTGTCGAGACCCATGCTTGAACAAATTCTAACCAGTTACCAATGCACTGACCAGTGGAAATAGGTGTTTTCTTTTCAACTAAACAAATTCCTTATATGGTGTCAAAGGCTAATGCACCAATAGATGGATTTCCCATATCATTCACCAAATACATTTTCTTCTTTCCCAGAGAGACCTGAATCAGTGAATGAGATGCTGCTATGAGAGATGTGAAGTAATTCTGATCTGAGAGATTGGTATAAGTACTCGCATTGAATCCCCTGCTGTGAAATATTCTTCCCAATGCTCTAATCTTTGTCCATCTTTGAGGATCAATGGAGAGCTTACCTACCTAGTGGCTGGATTCCTACTGGGTAAAGGACAGTGCTATGTTAACTAGTGTGGCCATCAGCTTTTTCCCAACCACAGACCCTTACAATGTTCCCAGGAGTTGACCTACAAACCCTTGTAAGGACAATAGATCACTCATTCTTTCTATTGTTTGCTCATGGTAATTCCTCACTCGGTTGTAATTGAGGCTTTTGGTGTTTTGGAATATAAACAAGGTCAGCTCATGGAACCATAGAATCCTTCCGGTGTGGAAGCAGGCCATTCAGCCCATCAAGTTCACACCGACCCTCCAAAGAACAACCCACCCAGACCCACCCCATCCCTATAACTCTGCATTTAGCATGGCTAATCCACCTAATCTGCATACTTTTGGACTGTGGGAGGAACCCTGAGCACCCATAGGAAACCCACACAGACACCGGGAGAACATGCAAACTCCACACACGCAGTCACCCGAAGCTAGAATCAAACTCAAGCTCCTGGTGCTGCGAGGCAGCAGTGCCAACCATTGAGCCACCATGCCACGCGTGTTTGGTGTGGAGAATTAGCACACTAATCATCTGTGACAAATTATTTGAATTGTCAAAAGGGGAAAATGTCAGGAATAGAAAGGGACACTACAGATGAAATGGCCACAGCCAAAAACGTGATTGTTGCCAAGGAATGCATGACATCCAGTAACAATCTTTATTAAAAAATATAACTAGATGATGAAGCTATGTTAAGCGCTGCTTATAAATAAAGTTACCTTCTCCAAGGGACAAAGATTAAATTACAATGATTAGACATTGCTATATTCCTTTGTGCTCTGCTGCTTTTGGGTTGAGTTTGAGATGATTTGTGAGGACTTACTCTAGCATAAAGATAAAGCTGGACTCATGGGTCTTTTAAAAACGATTATCTATTTATGCTTTATATATAGGGATACACAATCCTTTATCTGAAATCCCGAAACCCGAAAGGCTCCGAAATCCGAAGCTTTACTCGTGAAGTAATTTTTCTCCAATAACAAGGCTGTTTGGCAAGCAAACAGTTAACCCAATTCCCCACCCACTCGACCCACATCACATCACTGTGACAGCCCAGCACTGGTGGCCGTCAATTCTGTCTTAGGGCTCATTGTACTCACACGTGCTGTTCGATAAGATTGTTTTAATTTCAACATTAACTGTCGCTTATTCCATATTCTGAAAAATTCCAAATTCTGAAAACCAGCTGTTCCCGAGGATTTTGGATAAAGGATTGTGTACCTGTATTACATTCTGCACAAAGTCTAATATGGTGCTCCTTCACTAGAGTCCTCCCTTTATTATGCTTATCATCATGTGGCCACACATGGTCAGTGATACAGTTTCCCAAGTTCAAGTTCAGAGTTAACCCGTTGTTCTACATTAGCGTGACACTTGTATTTCCAAAGTTTCAAACTGGACCAATATTGATTTTGAAGTTAGACAGAAAGAAATGACAATTATCTGTGGTATACTGCAACACAAAAATAATTGACCTGTAATTTTCTGTCCTTTGCCTTACTCTCATTTTAAACAGGGGTATTACATAAGTGATTTTCCAGTCCTTTTGGACTTTCCTGACTCCAGTGATTCCTGAAAGATCATTACTAACCTCCACTACCCTTTAGCTATCTCCTTTAGAACTCTGGGGTGTAGTCCACCTGATCCGGGTGATTTATCCATCTTCAGGCCATTCAGTTTTTCTAGCACCTTCTCCTTGGTAATGGCCACCATAGTCAGCTCTGCTCCCTCGCTCTCTTGAATTTTTGGGATATTTCTCGTATCTTCTACCGTGAAGACTGACATGATGTAATTATTCATTTCCTCAGCCATTTCCTTGTTTCCCACTACAATCTCTCCTGCGTCACTTTCCAGCAGTCCAATATCCACTTTTGCCTCTATTTTGTCCTTTATATATCTTAAGAAACTCTTACAGTCTTCCTTCATATTACTGGCTAGCTTGTCCTCATATTTCATCTTCACCCTCCTTATTATATTTTTGTTGCCCTCTGTTGGTCTTTGTAAGCTTCCAAATCCTCTGGTTACCCACTACCTTTTGCTACATTATATGCTTTCTTTTTTGCTTTTATGCCGTAGTCAGACATGGTTGCCTCATCCTCTCTGTGCCATGTTTCTTTTTCCTCAGGATGAACTTTTGCTGTGTCTCCTGAATTATTCCCAGAAACTCCTGCCATTGTTGTTCCACTGTCTTTTCTGCAAGGCTCCTCTCCCAGTCAATTCTGCCCAGTTCCTCCTTCACGGCTTCATAGTTGCCTTTATTCGGCTGTAATACCATTACCTCTGACTCTATCTTCTCCCTCTCAAATTGCAGAATAAATTCAATCATATTATGATCATTGTCGCCGAAAGATTCCTTCACCTTAACCTCCCTTATAAAGTCTGCCTCATTGAACAACACTAAATCCAGTATTGCCTGCTCCCTCGTGGCCTCCACCTCAAGCTGCTCCAAAAACCATCTCATAGATATTCCACAAATTCTTTTCCTTGCAATCCACTACCAATCTGATGTTCCCAGTCCACCTGCATATTGAAATCCTCCATGATTGCTGTAACTTTGCCTTTCTTACAAATCTTTTCTATCTCCTGGTATCTCTTGTGCCTCCGCTCCTAACTAATGTTTGGAGGCCTGTACATAATTCCAACTATGTTTTTTTTAACCTTTGCCGTTCCTCAATTCTACCCACACAGATTCTCTACCATCTGACCATACTTTTTTTCTTACTATTGAATTAATTTCATTTAGTAGTAATAAGGCAACCCCATCCCCTCTGCCCACCTGCCTATCTTTTCCATAGGATGTAAATCATTGGATATTAGGCTCCCAATCCTGAATCCCTTTGCAGTCACGTCTCCGCAATGACCACCACACCATACCTGCCCATCATGTCAACCTTCACCAGAAGTTTGATTTACAGATGATCTGCATCAATGTTGACTGTTCCCAAGCCAATTACTTAACAATCTTCAATGTCTCAAGAGAGCAGGTTCTGGAAGAAATATGAAATCTCCAAGACAAATAATTTTGTGAAATCAGAGACATAAGGGAAGGGGAGGGCAGAGAATAGGATTGCAGTAATATGATAGTAGTGCGTATCTATTCATATAAATGTGAACTGTGGGGAAAAAGCTTGGATGGCAATGTTATAAACAATAATGGTTCTGAAAGGGTTAATGTCAGATCCTGCATTAGGCTTTATGTATAGTTTTGAGGAGAGAATAATGGAGTATAGCTCAAGATTCCAATGGGTCACATGTGTCTTGCTTGAATCCTGATATTAACTCCTATTTTTAACTACCTTATGTAAGTTTATCTATCCTAGCATGCAATATACTATGACTTGTTGTGAAGGTAAGCATCTCTACTTGTAAAGACTCAGTACTGGTTTACCCTCTACCTGTTAACACACCATTAAACACAGTACAGAAAGAAGAAATAATGCCAGCACTTTACCCCAGCCATTTTCTGGTACTGATTGGTTCTGCAGGAGATTTGATATTGGTGTACCAATTGTTCATTTGACCAAATTGTCAATTGAAATATTAGAATTTGTTCAGTCAGCTACTTAATTTAACTTCTAAATAAAATCAATGCAATGTTGTGGCTGAAATGTTCTGATATTTTGATTTTTTTTAAATACTGCACTTCATTTCTATTTTGACCTGACACACACAATGCCTGACATTCTCTTTAGACCAATGTCATGAGATCAACACCTTATTAAGGGCCCCAATTGTTGTTCTTTTTTATTGCAGGATTGTTTCCTGAACAGCAAAATTCAATTAAATCAAACTTTGGTCTTATGATTAAAATTGTCAATCATAAAATAATTAAAGTTTTAAAGCACCTGAGGATGTAGCAAATGACTTATTAATATCAGAGAAATATTCATTAAAATGTGGTAATATTTCATGTTATTTGTACAGAAATATATTAGGCTTATTTTCTGATTGACACATTTTGTTTCATTTTATGTTCTTAGACCCAAGTCGGTAAATCTGTCAGGAAACTAATTACAAATTTTATAACAGTGACACCTTCATATTTATTTTGAATTTATCTTTCCTTTCATAGCTGTACTTTTTAATTAAAATTGAATGCAGTCGCTTGGGAATAGATAGACAGCTTAATGATTCTTTGAACTACTTACAATATGGCAGTAAAGTTCAAAGGTCAAATGCTCAATATATTGGCACTAGGCTTTGACAAACAGATGGTTTCTGTTTGTCATTTAAAATTAAAGCCTGGGAACAAGAATCACCATTTATAAATGACCTTATCTGCATTAATATGATTAATTATTACTCACACACGCATCTTATGTTTCTGCATGCAAATGCTAATATGACTGTCCATAAGGTTCTTTCCCCAAATGGTCATAGGCGTATTATTTATGTGCAATTCAAACAAAAAAATTGCTTTGCATTAATCTAACATCTGTCATGTTCTCAGCAAACACAAGAGATTTTTAAAGTCAATGATGTACCTTTTGTAAATATAGTCAATTTGCACTATAGGAAATGTGGCAGTAATATCCCTCAGCAATCTCCCATAATCAGCAATATGATAATGGCTGTTTAATCTATCTTGAGTGATGTTAATTGAGAGAGAAATAATTCTCCATGAAACCATAAAGAATTCCCCATTTTTGTTCAAAGTAATCCCAAGGGATCTTTTTATGTCTACCTGAACAGTAAAGGGGACACCTCTGACAATGCACCATTCTCTCAATACTATCTACTTTTTGTGCTGAAGGCTACAGAGTGGGACTTGAACCTGATTTAGAAATGCACATGCTTTCCACAGCCCATTGGCTCAAAAGTGTCATTCAAATTTATGAGTTCATTAAGAATGGCTTATGTAAATAAAGAGGAAGAATACTCCTTGTCATGCAATGTGCTCTATTAGGTGACAAAATACACAGAAAGTACACCTTGCAACGATAGAATATTGCCAACTGTGTTTTTCACACTTTGACTAATTTAAATTGTTCTTTTTCATTATTTACTTCAATCAATAACCTACTTACTTGTTATAATAGCCTAATGTAAGATAATAGGCTCAGAACTTTCTTAAATTACTTACAATGCTTGTTATTAATAGCAAGGATTTCTGTTTCTGCACATCCCAATGATCTATTTATGATTCATCTCCGTTTCATTTGTGAGTAGATTAAGTTCTATTTGATTTGTAGAATTACGAGACTGATCATTTTTTTACAAACCTACTGACCCCATTCATCCCACGAAAATATGGACAACTTGGTCAATCCACTATTGTACCCAAACTGTTTCCTCTCTTCACAACCACTTGGATGGCTTTATCTGTCTATCCTAAACAAGGTTAAAGCCAGAGAATTGGATTATAATAATCATTTATGTGAAAATGTAGTTTGTAATCATAGCGTCATAGAGTCATTGAGTCATACAGCATGAAAACCGACTCTTCAGTCCAACCAGTCCATGTTTCCAAACCAAACTAGTTCCACCTGCCTGCATTAACCCATATCCATCCAAACTATTCCTATTTATCTACTTATCCACAAGTTTTAAATGTTGTAACCGTACCTGCATCCACCATTTCCTCTGGCAGTTTATTCCACATATGGACCACTCTGTTTGTGAAAAAGTTGCCCTTCATGTCCTTTCTAAATCTTTTCCCTCTCACCTTAAACATATGCTCCCTTGTTTTGAACTCCCCCACCCTAAGGAAAAGACCCTTGCTCTGCTGACCAACTAGCCATCTAAACTCTGCTACATGGCTTGCATTCTTGGATATTCCACAAGTAAAGCCTTTGATAGTTTTGAAACACAGGTGTTACTATTGAAGAAGTCCAAACATCTTATGTTTAGGGCCACACTGATACTTCCCAATCAGGTGATAATGTAGGCCAGGAATGTGTATTATCCTGTTTTGCTGAATGACCATCAATCTGAAACGTTAACTTTATTTTTTCTGTGTCCTCAACAAATGCTGCCTGGCATCAGTGGCAGGCTGTTACTAGCATGGTACAAGCATCAGCATCTGGTCCTCAGCTTTATATTAACGACTTGTAGGAGGAAAACTGAATTAATGTATCTACAGTTGCTGACAATAGAAAGTTAGCTGGAAAGTGAGCTGGGAAGAGGATGCTGAGAGGCTGTAAGGGGATCAAAACAGCTTAGATGAGTGGGCAAGAAAATGGCAGGTGGAATATGATGTGGCAGAGTGTGAAGTTTACCACTTTAAAAGGAGAAGTGGAAAAGCTCAATGATTTTTTGAATGGTGAAGGACTGGGAAATGTTGGGATTCATAGACAGCTAGGTGTCCTTGTATCTGAATCAGAGAAAGTTAACATGCAGATACAGTAATTAGGAAAGCAAATGAAATATTAGACGTTATTACAAAGGATTGATGTACAGGAGTAAAGAAAATTTACTTTAATTGTACAAAACAATGAACAATGCCTCTGTTACTATGTATGGCTTGGTTCCTCTAGCAATGAGACATTTATTTGTGAGACAGGATTGGAGTAGATAGATATATTTCCTGAAATTTAGGAGAATTATATACAATGATAAAAGATCAGTCACATAAGGCTAAGATAGGGAGAAACTTCTTCAAGCATAGGATTGTGAATCTTGGGAATCCATACCCAAGAGGTTTGTGGATGCTTAGTGATTGAGTTTATTCAAGACAGAACTTGATAGATTGTTCATAAAGGGATATGTGGATGGGACAGGAAGGTAGAATTGAGGTTGATGGTGGCATTGAACAACAGAACAAGCCCAACAGGTTGAATGGACTGCTCTCTCCTCTACTGTTAGATTAGATTAGATTCCCTACAGTGTGGAAACAGGCCCTTTAGCCCAACAAGTCCACACTGACCCTCCGAAGAGTAACCCACCCAGACCCATTTCCCTCTGACTAATGCATCTAATACTATGGGCAATTTAGCATGGCCAATTCACCTGACATGCACATCTTTGGACTGTGGGAGGAAATAGGAGCAACCAGAGGAAACCCACACAGACACGGGGAGAATGTACAAACTCCACACAGACAGTCACCCGAAGCTGGAATAGAACTTGGGACCCTGTTACTGTGAGGCAGCAGTGTTAACCACTGAGCCATCGTGCCATGTTCTAGGTATTTCTAGCACATTCTGTTTTTATTGCCAGAATCTGCTATATTTTGTACTTTAGCAAGAAAAGGATACACTTGCAGTCTCAAGTAAAGATTGCATCTTTCCAGATGGCTCTCAATTTTTGATTCAAAGGCAGATTCAGAAATATTTGCTAATAATAGAGTAAATACAAATAAATAAGCTATGTTGTTCCATAGATCCCATGTAAAGTGACAATGAAATCAAATTGCCCCGCTTTATCAGATCTTGTTTCTCTGCTCCAAACATGGGATAAATTACATGACTGACCCTGTCTGTGAACTCTCTGAATTGTTTCTAGCATTATCCCTCTCTCAGATGAATTCAAGCTAGAAAAATCTGATATTTCCAGCTCCAGGTCTCCATCTCATAGACTTTGTCAACAGCAGCAATGACAACTTGCATTTATATAGCCTCTGGAATGTAATAAAACATCTCAAGGTACTTTGCAAGACAGTTTTCATTCAAAATTTAATACCAAACCAGGTAAGGAAATAAATGCAGAGATGTTGGAAGTTCATAGGCTCAGGAAAGATTACAGAGATGGCGGCTTAGTGAGACAACGAGAGAATTTGGAAACAAGGATGGAAAATATTAGGTTCTCTGAAATCAGGGTTGTCGATATCAGTTTTGTTGACTGCAATATTGAGTCACGTGCTTCATACTACGAATTAGATCAGCTGTCTCTCCTTCCTATCCCATCACCCTGACAAATGTGAGTTGTGAATTCAAAGAGAACAGGAGTAAAATAGGTCCATGACAATGCTGCAAAATGCGCTTGCAGCAAATCAGCTGTTGAATCTCACTTTCACCAAATCTTCTTTCCATTGATTATTAAAACAGAACTCAACCACTTTTTTGAGAACAATTTCCTATCCTTACTGTAGACTTGGTTTGTTTTGAAATTAAAATATTTTACCAGTCAGCAGAAAATAAAAGTTGACACGGTGATTCTCTATGAATTTGTTTTGCACTATTGCCATGGATCAATTTCACCTCGGATATTTACTTCTGTTGGCACAATGCACTATGACCAGTTGGTTCCTGGGCACCTGGGATTAACCAATTAACTCCAAACCGTTAACTCTCTCCACACATGCTGCCAGATCTGCTCAGTTTCTTCTGCAATCTCTGTTTAGGTTTCAGATTTCCAGATTTGTTGCAGTTCTCCAGTCCTCTGCTTACACTTACTGCAGATGTTCATTATCATTTCCCATAATCACCCAAACCTTATAATTTAGTGATGACTAACCCTCAGATGATCCCAGTGACACTTAATCTTCTTGTACTTTCTCATTTCCAACCATCAGGTCGAGCCTTGCTTCTTTTCACAGTTGACTGAAAACATAATTCTGTAGAAAATCCTCCTGAACACACTATAAAACATTTGTTCCTCTCTACCTTTACACTGTAACTCTCACAATTTATATTTGGACAATTAAAGCTCCTCATTATGAGTACTGTATATCATTTGCACATCTATGTAATTTCCTGACAAATTTGACCCTCTACATCCTTCTGACCACTTGGTGATGAATAGATCATATCAAGTATTGCAATTGCACCTTTTTTGTTTCTTTACCCTGGGAAAATTGATTCTGTCGTGACCTCTCTGGGATATTCTCTTTCTCCAGCATGTACAGCTGTCCTTAGTTCATAACAATCACCCTTCCCCTTCCCTTTTCACTTTTTCCTATCTTTTCTGAGCACTTTGCTTCCAGGATCATTTAAGATCTGCATTTCCTTAAACCAAGTTTCCTATAGAGCGTTACTGTTAGGTTTGCACTTAACAATCTGTAGCTGCAACTCATCAATCTTACTTACTATTTTTTGTGCATTCATATTTATACTCAGTAACCTTGAGTTAGACTTCCTGACTTTCTCACTTACTTTGACTCCAACTTATAACTTAATATTCCCTATTCTGGTGCTATCAATCTGTCACAGTATTTTAATTAACTTGATACTCCTCTCTCATATAATCTCTGGATCCCCACTCTTGTACAGAGTTAGCTTCAACACTCCTCAAAGTGCTGGTGAAAAGGAAAGAATCACAGTTCTGTCCAGGTGCAAGCCATCCGTCCCATACAGATCACATCTTCCCCAGACCCAGTTCCAATATCCCAAGAATCCTCTCTCTTGTGCCAACTTTCCAGTTGTGCGTTCGTCTATCTTATCTCCCAATTTTTATTTTTACTTGCCCAAGACATTAAGAGTAACTCAGAAACCACTACCTTTGCTTACAAACTCCGGATTGGCTAGGAGCTGTTTGTAGGCAGACCCAGTGGAATTATCAGTCATCAGGCAAGCTGAGAACCAGAACTGGAAACAGAAAGATGCCATGCTTCTAAAGTATTTAACTTGTTCCAGTTTCAAAGTTCACCTGAGAACTAACCTTCTTAGTATTCGACTACAACAAACCTCACAACCTGCTGTGCACCTTTTATTTTGCAACGCACTCAATTCAATCATTAAATCCATTTAAGAAATCACGTGGAGATTGTAGATCATAAACGAGAGACTGATCTAACTGTAATCTGCAAAAATACACCATCTTTATCCATATCCAAACTTTTGTGTTTGTTTGTTTGTGTGCATGCACACATGGATGCCTGAGACTGAACAGATAATACGTTAATTTGGGATAACTGCGTGAAAAGAAATAACCCTCACCATTTTAAATTCACAAAAACTGGCAGTTGAATTTATAGTTTGGAATGCATACCACTCTTTCTATACAAAATACACTCATTATGGCCAGTAAGAAAGCATGTATTATTCTGTCCCTGCCAGTTCTCTAAAGTGGAATGGTTAAGTACATTTTGTCTTTACTCAACGAGAGGTGATCTGTTTGAAACAGATACTAAATGAGCTTGACAGGGTAATTTCTCAGAAGATACTTCCTCTTGTGAAGGTATATAGAATTGGAGGACACATTTTAAAAATAAGAGGTCTCCCACTTTAGATGGAAATGTCTTCTCTCAGGGGGTTTTTAGACTTCCAAATTCTCTTTTACAGACAGCAGTGGAATCTGTGTCATTGAATAAATTCAAGGCTGAATGAGATAGATGCTGATTGTCAATGAAAAGCAAAGTTTACAGAGAACAAGCAGGAAAACAGAGCTAAGAACACAATCAGATCAGCCCTAATCTGACTGCATGATGACGCTGACTGAATGAGTTATCTGCACTTATTTCTAATAATTTTAATAATCTTATAATTAGAAAGTTGTGAAAATGTGAATGACTGGATGAAGCACAAATACAGCTTAAAGTGGAGATCACATGCATGCACGGAGGTGTGGAAATAGAAGGGTATGAAGTATTAACAACAGTATGAACTACTTGGGCTAAAAAGGCCTTTTCCTGTACCAGATTACCTACAGTGTGGATACAGGCCCTTCAGTCCAACAAGCCCACACCAACTCTCCAAAGAGCAGCCCACCCCCCAGGGCCAATTTACCTGACCTGCGCATCGTTGGACTGTGGGAAGAACTGGAGCACCCAGGGGAAACCCACACAGACACCCAAAGCTGGGACTGAACCTGGGACTGTGAGGCAGCAGTGCTAACCACTCAGCCACCATGCCAGCCTATACTATAGATTAATTCAGTTGCCTTGATAATTACAGAAAGGGAGCCTGTTTTAATGGGGAAAGGAGGAATTCAAATGCAGAAGCCTGTCAGATTTAACAATAAAACCTCATTATGTTTTTTTCTCTGGATTGTTTCTTACATGGTTTGGCAAATGAGCTGGCTAGGGGACAGCAAATGAAAAGAGATCATTGGGCATAAATAGGGATTAGTAGTGAGTTCCAAGCCAATTGATAATTGGGATATGGGAAGTGCAGGAAATATTCATGTGCTTTAGGGCTGGGATTAATGTTGGTTGATCACTTTAATGAAAGACTTATGTATGGAAATGAGAGTCATTTGAAATTATTGCATTAATACCACTGTGACATGGGAATATTTGCTTCAGAAACAGGGGAGAGGATGGAACTAGCACCTCATGGGTCCACAGTCAGTGATGTTGTAAAAGCCATTGTCTCCTGGAACCAACTTGTTTTCATTTTCATTTAACTGCTTGGTTTCCCAAGCCCTAGGAAATAGTCATAGAGTCATACAGCACAGTAACAGACTCTCGGTCCAACCAGTCCATGCAGAACATAATCTCAAACTGAATTAGTCCCACCTGCCTGCTCCTGGCCCACGTCCCTCCAAGCAGTTCAAATTCACGTACTTATCTAAGTGTTTTTTAAACATTGTAACTGTATCTGCATCCACCATTACCTCAGAAAGTTCATTCCATCTGGGAACCACTCTCTGCATAAGATACTTGCCGCTCATGTCTTTGCAAAATCTCTCTCCTCTCACCTTAAAAATATGCCCCATTGTTTTGAAATCCCCCACCCTGGAGAAAAAGCATCTACCATTAACCTCATGACTTTATAAAACTCTATAAGGTCACCTCTCAACCTCCTATACTCCAGTGAGGAGTTGGAGCCTATCCCTATGACTGAAACCTTTCATACCCAGCAACATCACCATCCAGGATTAATCTTAGCTCCATCATCTGTCTCTTCTCGATCCACTTGATGACTGTGGAACACATATGCTTATGTAACCTACTGCTACAAAAGTGGTATCAAGCAAGTATTCAATAGATTGAGACAGCTATGTTTCTTTTTATATCTCTCAAATCCCCAACCCTCTCCTTCCATATAATGTTGTTAATAGCCAGTTGACATATTCCATTCTTCTGAAGACTGATGTTTCTTTGTTCTAAGGAGGTGTGGTGGCCATCGATACCGTACACCTTTTCCATGTCATAAAGCAATGCTTTCATTTGACTCTCATTTCCACAGGCAAGCATCTCATTAAAAACACACAGCATTTCATGCCTTATCTTTTACAAATGTTGGTTCATTTCTGTTAAACAGTGGGTTTATTTAGTGGGTTTATTGGATTCACAGTTTCCAAAAAAAACATATGACTTATTGTTGGTTGCTTCTTAACAACCGTCTATTTTGCTGGCTATCAGTTGCTCCCTGAACCATACAGGGGCAAAGCACTGAGTTACAAATTAGAAAGCAATTCCAGAAAGAGTCTGCTTTCCATTCTGCAGCTCAGCAGCAATCCTGTCCATCAGGGTCAGCCAAGCGAACTGGGGAAGCTTTAACAAAAAGTGTTTAATGTACCAGTCAGGTTTCACATTGAAGTTTCAAATGATCTTTCAGCATGCTAAGAGTCACTAAGTAAAAATTAGACTGGAAAATGCAGATGAGGAAATAAACATTGCACGCCATCATCCCACATGCTTAAAGATTAGGTTAGAGAGAGATAATTGTTACCAGATAGTCACCTTCCCTCACCTCCAGCAGATCAATTTACTTTGTTCAATAAAGTCACACCAGCAATTTGTTTACTTCATCAATTTTTTCAGGTTTTGATGAATGACAGTCAGTTAAAAATCGGCTATTCCACAAACATTATAAAATACATCAAGATCACACATTTGATATGTGAGGTGACATAGATGAAAATTGCATCATTACTCATCGTTTTCCTGCCAAAGCTAGTATTCACTCGTATTTCTTTTTAGAAAAAGTTTTGATTCAACATTAATATTTTGGAAGAGGACTAAAGTGAAAATGCTTCACCACTTTATGTCGGCATTTGTCCTGTCGGAATGGATGCAGGTTTTATCACAAGCTACAACAGGAATCTGAATGAGGATGGGTGACCTACAATTTAATCATTTTCAGAAAGCTAATTAGACCTGGTGTCTTTGCCTAATCAAAAAGAGATGCCTTGGATTTATAATAGGTATGTCAGATCTAACTGAGTTAAATTCTCCTTTGAGAAAGCTCCCCTTTTGGTAGGGTTGGGGGATATAGGGGAGCAGATCTTTTCTAATCAGTGATAATAAAATACTGCCAGATGCTGGAAATCTGAAACAAACACAGAGTATGCTGGAGAAACTCAACAGGTCTGGCAACATCTGGGGAAAGAGAAACAGAGTTAATGCTTCAACGTTGGTATGACATTTCTTCACAGCTCCTAATCAGTATCTAGTCCGGTGCTGTCCAACATTATTTGTCATTTTCTTGTCATCTGCTCTCCATATTTACCATGTGGCACAAAATATACGAAATGGATGGGGATGAAATGTTGTAACAATCTTCCAGAGAATAACTGTGATTAAAGTGAACAATAGTGTACTGCACTGTGACAGCACCTCTGTCAAATTAATAGCTAACCACTGTAGAGTACCTAATTGTCTTGTGACCGAAATATTTTGACATGCTTTTCGCACACGGACTGTTGCCCACAGTGGAGCAGCGTGCTGGAAATCAAGCTCTACTAATCCTGGAGTGGTCACAAAAGTTTAAAGTTTTATCAAATAACACAAAGTTCCATAATTTATGTGTCTTTTAGACTTAAATGAACAGAAAGCACTATGACAAGTAAATAGCTGTAACTACAGATACATAACAATGATCTATCGTTTGACTGATTGGAACTGCAAACCTCTTATAAAACTTCCTTTATACACACACACAGACAGAGGGAAAAGTTGTAAAGGCATTTCAAAGGCCCTGTTCCACAGGGTTCACTTTCTTTGGCCGGAACTTGTTGCTCATCAATCTCTTTTCTCCAAGTACTATTCACTTCCTTACGGAAGGTACAAAGCATCAGGTTCTTTTTTTTATTATTCATTCACAGGTTAGGCTGCATTTATTGCCCATGTCTAGTTGCCCAAGGGCAGTTAAGAGTCATCCACATTGCTGTGGAGCTGGAGTCACGTTTAGGCCAGACTAGATAAGGATAGACAAGCAGGGGTCTGGAAGAACACAGAATGCCAGGCAGCATCAGAATGTGGAGGAGTCAACTTTTCGGGTGTAACCATTCTTCAGACAAGCCTCCTGCTTGTCTACCTTGGATTTCAGCATCCATAGTTTTTATTTGTCTCAGTCTGGGTAAGGACAGCAGTTTCCTTCCCTAAAGGGTGTTAGTGAACCAGATAGGTTTTTATAACTATCAGCAATGGATTCAAGGTCATCATTAGACTCGTAATCCTAGATATTTATGAATTTAAATTCTACCTTCTGCTGTGGCAGGATTTGAACCTGGGTCCCCAGAACATTATCTGGCTCTCTGGGTTAACAGTCTGGCAATAAAACCACTAGTCCATTGCCTCCATAAAGTATAAAGCCTCTGATTATATTTGTTAAAAGCAACAACTTACAGTAATTACTGAGGGAAAAGAAATTGGCTTTATTCAGGCTTTGGTTATTTTCTACTGCACAGAGACATCCACCTCTCTTTCTGGTAATGGTGTTCCCACCCATAAGGTTTCTGTAGTCAAAGAGTCAATCAAGCAAGTATTGGCTGTCTGGGGGCTTTTGTCAATCACAGTTACTTACCACTTCACAAACCAATCAGCTACTGGTTGCCGGCTGAACCTTATCTTGTACATCCTCCCTGGTGCCAGACTGTCAGCAATTCACCTACTGCTTGAAAAAAACAGCAGTTGCACTGAAAAATTAGAGTAATCTCTTCTGTAATCCTTGACTTTTAGAACAGTCCTTTTCCCATTTCAGTTCACAATCAGAAATATAAAAAATGGTATGTTTTTTACTTTGCAAAGACAGATATACAAATAAGGAGGCAGTGTCGGTCATTGGCCCCCAAGCCTGCTACACTATTTGATAAAATCATGACAGATTTGTTTGTGATCTCAGCTCCAATTTCCTTCAAGTACCTGTTACACCTTGACTACCTTGTTAGTTGAGAATTTACCCATCTCTGCCTTATGAATTCTCAATGAACTTATCGCCATGCTGTATGAGCAGAGAACAGAACTGCACTTCCTTTGATTTGATAACTTACCTTAATGGAGCAAGGCTGCAATTTTTTTAATGTTACGGATTTCTCTTGCTTTAGGATTTCCCACTTGTGTTTGATGTGGCTGAGGGCTGTGTCAGTTAGAATCTGAAAGAGCATCCTCAATCAAATGGATTGGCACATTGTCTTAATGTTCATCTGATTAAGACTTTGCGAATTGATCAATTTGCTACCTATCTGTGGCTGATTCACCACATGAGATGTGAAGATTTATTAGATAACACTGGTCTGGGAGCATCACCAAACACATTGACCTGTACAAATTGGGGTTTGCTGTTGCACATGGGAGTCTGATCCAATAAGGGACAGGGACATGCACTACATGATCCTGCCTATGTTGGAACTGTACATGAAGCCGTTATGAAGCCCAAAGATCTTCCAGGAAAACAATGCCAAAAAATGGACAGAGCTAATCCATTTGCATACCCAACTTTTATCTGATTGCATGGAGAGGCCACTGATTCCTAAGACGCACATATAGCACGGAGGTAATAGCTTATTGGTATTACCACTGGACTGTTAATCTGGAGACCCAGATAATGTTCTGGGGACCTGGGTTTGAATCCTGCCATGCCAATGTTACAATCTTAATTCATTAAAAATCTGAAATACAAGTATAACAAAGAGCTTGAAGCCATTGTCAATTGTCAGGAAAGTACCCATCTGGTTCACTAATATAAAAAGTGCCATCCTTATCTGGCCTGATCTACAAGCAACTCCAGGCCCACAGCAATGAGGTTGACTCTCAACTGCCTCCTCAGCAATTAGGGATATGCAATGAGTAATGGTCTAGCCAACAACTCTCACATCCTGTGGATGAATCCAAAATAACTTCACCAACAAGATTGAAACTGGAAGGATTTCTTAGCTCCTGGGTCTGTCTTTTATGTCAGAGACAAGCTCTGACCAAACTGAAAGTTGGCACCTGTTACATTGCTTCATGAACCCATGATAATTGCATTCAATGAATATTTGGATTTCTATCAACAGAACTAGCAAATTATAAATAATGACACGGCACGCACTTTCTTATTCATGTTCTCATTAAATGCTTTAATTTCATCTGCCATTCAAAGTTGAATTGGGTGTCATTTGACAAACTCAGCATCAGAATTCTTCCTGTGTACACCATTACCAAATCAATTTATAAAGTGTACTTCCATATCGTGTTTAATAATAATCATACACAGATACAATTAGGCTATCCTACTATCTGATTTTAGCTTCCAGATAACATTATCTCCATTTAGTAATTTGGCACAATGTTCTTCACAATATATTAAGTATCAATTAATATGTAAGTTCTTAAATAATTTACCTACATGGTTTAAATCATTGGACAGTAAGAACCTTAAGCATTATTGTTCCTGTGATTTTCATTTTAAAAATCATCTGCCTGATAACAGTGAGTGAAACATTAACAAAAGAATATAAATCCTTCTCTTACCCACCAATTTGAAAATCGCTGCTTCAAAAAATTGTAATTTAATTATATATTAATGCAGAGGCTAGTCATTTAGGGATAACTAATATATGTAGATTTTCACATTTAAGCCATCACATATGATGGGCAAAAGATTGCAGAAATATTATTAGTTTCTTGAGTAATAATTAAATATCTTCAGAATCCATCTCTCGTAGGTCTCGGTGAACAGCCAAAGTGTCACAACTGTGTGCACCCATCAGTGGAATTAATAAAGTTCAAGATAAATCTCAGTTGTGCTGGATTTAATTAGTTCAGTCTATATGGGCTGCTAAGCCACAGAGATTCAGAACACTGGACAGCCATGTTTCAGGTTTCAAATATCAGAGTCAAAATTCAAAACTAATAAGTGTCCTCTCAAGCAAGAGTAGGAGTTTTAAAATATTTCTGTATTCGACAGCCATACAACTTGGCAAGAGAATACAACTGCAGGGGGTTCACTATTGCTGTGGTGAATTAGCCTCACCTCAGTCGTGGGTAAGATTTTGGAGTCCAGTGTGAAGGATGAGATTTCTGCATACATGGAAGTGTACGGTAAAATTGGGTAAAGTTAGCATGGCTTCATCAAGGGGAGGTCATGCCTGACAAATCTGCTAGAGTTATTTAAGGAAATAATGAGCAGGTTAGACCAAGGAGAGCAAATGAATGCTATCTCCCTAGACATCAAGAAGATCTTTGACAAAGTGCCGCACAGGAGGCTGCTGAGTAAGATAAGGGCCCATGGTGTTAGAGGCAAGATGCTAGAATGGATAGAAAATTGACTGTCTGGTAGAAAGCAGAGAGTGGGAATAAAGGGTCCTTCACAGGATGACAGCTGGTGACAGGTTTGCCAGTGTCAGTGTTGGGACTACAACTTTTCACTTTATACATTAATGATCTAAATGAAGGAACTGAGGGCATTCTAGCTAGGTTTGCAGATGATACAAAGATGGGTAGAGGGACAGGTAGCATTGAAGAAGAGAGGAGGCTGTAAAAGGATTGGGATAGGTTAGGAGAATGGGCAAAGAAGTGGCAGATGGAGTCCAATGTGGGAAAGCGTGAGGCCATGCAATTTGGGAAGAAGAATAGAAGCATGGACTATTTTTTAAATGGGGAGAAAATTCAGAAATCTGAAGCACAGAAGACTTGGGCGTTCTAGTCCAGGATACTCTCAAGGCAAACTAGCAAGTTGAGTCAGTAGTTAGGAAGGCAAATGCAATGTTAGCATTTATTTTGAGAGGATTTTACTAAAAAAAAGGGATGTACTTCTGAGGCTCAATTCGGGTCTGGTCAGGCCATATTTGGAGTATTGTGCATAGTTTTGAGCCCCTTATCTGAGGAGGATGTATTCGTCCTGGAGTGGGTTCAGAGGAGGTTCATAAGAGTGCTCCTAAGAATGAATAGCTTAACGTATGAGGAACATTTGTGGACTCTGGGTCTATACTTGATGGAGTTTAGAAGGATGAGGGGGAATCGAATTGAAATATACAGAATACTGAATGATCTGAACAGAGTGGATGTTGGAAAGATGTTTCCATTGGTAGGATAGACTAGGACCGGATGGCACAGCCTTAGAATGAAGGGAAGACCATTTAGAATGGAAATAAGGAAAACCTTCTTTGGCCAGAGAGTAGTGAATCTGTGGATTTCACTGCTACAGATGGCTGTGGAGGCCAGATCATTGAATATATATAAGACCGAGATAGATAGGCTCTGATTGTCAAGGGGATCAAGGGTTATGGGGAGAAAACGGGAGAATGGGTTTGAGAAACTTATCAGCCATGGTTGAATGATGGAGCAGACTCAATGGGCTGAATGGCCTAGTTTCTGCTCCTAGGTCTTATAGTATTTTCCCTCTTTTGTGTTCTTCATGGAGGATGGTATTCCTATTAAACTTGAATTTTGATCCATCACCATACTTGGAGAACCTCTGTGATGAAATGTATGTGACTTTGTATATATATATATATGTATATATATGTATATAAAAGATTGCTTTAGAGTTTGGATTTATATCTGATGGAATACAGGTGTTGGAGTGTTAATGAAAGTTTGTTTATCTTGTCAGGGTGTCTGACAGGAAGAAGAAAGCATTGAACAATATTAGCTTGCTTTTTGGGCTGGAATAATCACAGATTGATTTTAACTCAGAAAATCTAGAGATTGGGAAGATTTTAGGCAGGTTGAAAGAGTTATGACTGAATCAGATGTCAGTATAGTCTCTTCTAGAAAAAGGGATTGACCAGAGCAATCAAGGAAATAAGTTAAATCAGTGAAATAGTGTAGTTTGTATGAAAGGCAGGAGTGTTTGGTTAGAAATCTGTATGCTATTCAAAGCGACTGGTAAGAAATTATTTATGTGAGGAAACAACTTTACAACTCACAGGACAGGAACTGAGGAAAAATAATTTAAGTGAAAATTACAGATTTAATAAGGAAAGGAAATGTCGCTGGTTTCTATGTAACTGTAAAATATTGATGCTGGGAATAGATGAGTTTTTGTTTTGTCACTTCTTTTAAAGTCTTTCAAACTGTGTTATGTTTAGAAACATTGATTTATTTTTAGTTTGTTTGTCATAAACTTCTGTTTGAAATCTGGATTCACTGAGTTTAAGAGGGATCCTAGTCTATTTGAACCATTTGGGTGCACAGATGTTCTGGACATAAAATAATTGTCCTGTGATGAAGTTTATTTTCAAAAGTTTGAAATGGCTTTCATTGTAACGAACGAGAAAAATCTGTGAATAGAAGACATAATAGTCAATTGCTTGAAATCTTTGACTAATGCTAAACTGAGAGAGTGAGCAGATAAATTGCAAGTATAAGTAAATATACAATCTAAAAAGAGTAGATGCTTAGGGTCTTTTGCCCGAAATGTCGTTTTTCATGCTCCTCGGATGCTGCCTGACCTGCTGTGCTTTTCCAGCACCACTCTAATCGAGACTCCAACCTCCAGCATCTGCAGTACCCACTTCCGCTTAGTGTAATTATACAGCATTTAGAACTGGAAGAAGAGAAATCTGAAATTGAGATGTAACAGCAAGAACTAGCTGGGAAATAGAGGGAAATGAAAGACTTAAGCTAGAAGAAAAAAGAGAAAGTGGGGGAGCACTTTGGGGCCAGCTACCATAATTCTATTCGTTTTAAAATAGTGATGGAAAAGGATAGACCAGACCTAAAAGTTGAAGTTCTAAACTGGAGAAAGGCCAATGTTGACAGTATCAGGCAAGAACTTTCGAAAGCTGATTGCAGGCAGATGTTCGCAGGTAAAGGGACGGCTGGAAAAAGGGAAGCCTTCAGAAATGAGATAACAAGAATCCAGAGAAAGTATATTCCTGTCAGGGTGAAAGGGAAGGCTGGTAGGTATAGGGAATGCTGGATGACTAAAGAATGTCGGGTATAGACATGATAGATCGAGTGAATCCTTAGAAGAGTATAAAGGAAGTAGGAGTATAGTTAAGAGGGGAATCAGGAGGGCAAAAACAGGCCATGATATAGCTTTGGCAAATAGAATTAAGGAGAATCCAAAGGGTTTTTACAAATATATTAAGGTAGGGAGAGAATAGGATCCCTCAAAAATCAGCAAGGTGGCCTTTGTGTGGAGCCACAGAAAATGGGGGACATACTAAATGAGTATTTTGCATCAGTATTTATTGTGGAAAAGGATATAGAAGATACAGACTGTAGGGAAATAGATGGTGACATCTTGCAAAATGTCCAGATTACAGAGGAGGAAGTTCTGGATGTCTTGAAATGGGTAAAGGTGGATAAATCCCCAGGACCTGATCAGGTGTACCCGAGAACTCTGTGGGAAGCTAGAGAAGTGATTGCTGGGCCTCTAGCTGAGATATTTGTATCATTGATAGTCACCCGGTGAGGTGCCGGAAGACTGGAGGTTGGGAAACGTGGTGCCATTGTTTAAGAAGGGTGGTAAGGACAAGCCAGGGAACTATAGACCGGTGAGCCTGACCTTGGTGATGGGAAAGTTGTTGGAGGTAATCCTGAGGGATGGAATGTACATGTATTTGGAAAGGCAAGGACTGATTAGGGATAGTCAACATGGCTTTGTGCGCGGGAAATCATGTTTCACAAACTTGATTGAGTTTTTGAAGAAGTCACAAAGAGGATTGATGAGGGCAGAGTAGTAGCTGTGATCTACATGGACTTCAGTAAGGCGTTCGACAAGGTTCCCCATGAGAGACTGATAAGCAAGGTTAGATCTCATGGAATATAGGGAGAACTAGCCATTTGGATACAGAACTGGCTCAAAGGTAGAAGACAGAGGGTGGTGATGGAGGGTTGTTTTTCAGACTGGAGGCCTGTGACCAGTGGAGTGCCACAAGGATCGGTGCTGGGTCCTCTACTTTTTGTCATTTACATAAATGATTTGGATGCGAGCATAAGTGGTACAGTTAGTTAAGTTTGCAGGTGAGACCAAAATTGGACGTGTAGTGGACAGCGAAGAGGGTTACCTCAGATTACAATAGGATCTTGACCAGATGGGCCATTGGGCTGAGAAGTGGCAGATGGATGTTTAATTCAGATAAATGCGAGGTGCTGCATTTTGGGAAAGCAAATCTTAGCAGAACATATACACTTAATGGTAAGATCCTAGGGAGTGTTTCTGAACA
>NC_057715.1:18959152-18986082 GCF_004010195.1 Chiloscyllium plagiosum
ATGAATAGGAAGGGTTTGGAGGGATATGGGCCGGGTGCTGGCAGGTGGGACTAGATTGGGTTGGGATAACTGGTCGGTATGGATGGGTTGAACCGAAGGGTTTGTTTCAATGCTGTACATCTCTATGACTCTAAAAGCCATGGAAAGGGACATAGAGTAAGGAAAACGCAATTTGGAAAGTTGATTTTCAACAGAAAAAAATAGACAAAAATGAAAAGCGACAGATAGTTAAACAGAGACTAATGGAAAAGAAGATGGAATTAAAAAAAACTTGAGTTCCAAAGGGATAGGGAAATTGGATAATATGACTCAAACATAGAGAATCTTGGAAAATAATAAGGAAAGAATGGGTACTAGCTCAGAAGATGATTCTGATTCCAATGGCGAATTTGCTAAAATTAAAAACCTACAATTAGTGGTAGAATTTACTGAGGATGAATTTGAAAGGTATTTCACCCTATTTGAGAATGTAGTCAGACAGATGAAATGGCCAAAGAGTGTTTCACCACTAATTGTGCATTAATTAAACATTTAATTAACTACAGCTGTGTACACGTTTGTCCGAACAACAATGTACAGATTATGAAAGTGTTAAAAAAGCAATACTCGATACCCATGAGTTTTTCCCTGAAGGTTCACAATTAAAATTAGACCCCAAAAAAATCTGATCAGAAGTTTGTAGAATTTACAAGGGAAAAATAAATAATTTAGATTAGATTCCCTATAGTGTGGAAACAGGCCCTTTGGCCCAACCAGTCCACACTGACTCTCCGAAGACTAATGCACCTATTCCTATGGGCAATTTAGCGTGGCCAATTCACCCGACCTGCACATTTATTTTGGACTGTGGGAGGAAACCCACACAGACATGGGGAGAATGTGCAAACTCCACCCAGACAGTCACCCGAGGCTGGAATCACAACTTGGGACCCTGGTGCTATGAGGCAGCAGTGCTAACCACCGAGCCACCCCTAGGATCAGTAGTTTCAATTCGGAATGCTAGAGAGCATTTTGAGAACATGAATGAAATTATAATTATGATAGAATTCAGAAATAACTTCCCTTCAAGACTAAAACTTATCCAGATATGCATCAAGCATTAAAGATAGAGAAGCAACATTTCTTGTATATATTTCTGTTAGCTCACATAGTTATAAATGGGGAGATTGCCATACAGGAATCCACAAGGTTTATAAGGAAATTAAAGCTATGAACTAAATATCCAAGGATCTATGTAGATTTTCAGAGGGATAGACAGGAAGGAATGGGTAGTGCAGTAATTTTCTTAGTTTGAGAGGGAATGAGTACAATGACAAGAAATGATCTTAGGATCGGAAGAAATAGAAATCAAAAGAATAGAAGGAGTTAAGAAAAAACAAGTGGAGGAAGAAACTGATGGGAGTAGTCACCACGCCCTCGAGCTGTATCTATAGTGTTAGAGAATAAAGAGTCAGTAATGAGGGCGTGTACAAAGACCAATACATTAATCATAGGTGATCTCAATCTTCACTAGATTGGGTAAATAAAATCTGTGGACGTAGCCATAAGGAAGAGTTCATTTGGGACAATTTCCTTGAACAGTATGTTGTGGATCCAATCAGGGTATTTTAGAGATGGTAGTGTGTAAGTAAGCAAGTGAATAAAGGATCTTAGAGTGGAAGATCACTCAGGAAATAGTAAATATAATATGCTAAACTTTAGTATTCAGTTTCAAAGTGAGAAATTTGGATCAGAAACAACTGTGTTAAACTTAAATAATTACATGGAAATGAAGGCAGATTTAACTGGAGTAGTCTAGTCAAGGAGCTTAGTAGAAAAGACGGTTAATGATAAATGGCAGGCATTTAAGAAGATAACTGATGACTCCCAACAAAGGTACATCTCAGTGAGGTAGAAGCATCCAGAAAGGAGATAATCCAACCACGTTGAAAGCAAGTTAAGGGAAGTATCAAATTTAAAGAAAGAAAAAATGCAGCAAATATTAGTGGTAAGCCAGAGGATTAGTAAAGTTTATAAACCAACAAAAGATGACCAAAATGAGTAAGGAAAATCACCATTCAAGTAAACTAATAAACAATATCAAAATGGGTGATAATATATTCGTAAATATTTCAATGGAAGCGAGAAGCCAGCATGAACATAATGCCCTTAGAGAATGAGGCTGGGAGATAATAATGGGGACCCAGAAAATAACAGAGGAGTTGAATAAATATTTTCCATGGTAAAAGATACTAGTAATATTCCAAATGTACTAAATGTAAAGGTCAAAATTGAGAAGAAATAAATACAATAATCATCACTAGAAAAAGGGTACTAGGGAAAGGTGTGTTATACACTGAACCACAGCTAATATGTGCAAAGACAACATCAGGTTTCCATTACTTTTGTGATATCTGTACTATCTTGTAATCATGTTTCCTCTGATAATGTGCCTCTGGTTTCACTCTGAAGCAAAATCCACCTAGTTCCTGTTTTGGATTTATTTGATTTTGCTGAAATGCTGACTATCTTTCAGACTTGAAAGCCACTATTATTGCAATGGTTTGTATTGCTTGATTATATTAATGTATACTGTGGAGTGTCAGAGGCTGAGGAGTGACCTTATAGAGGTTTATAAAATCATGAGGGGCATGGAGAGGGTAAATAGACAAGGTCTTTTCCCCAGGGTATCCCCGAGTCCAAAACTAGAGGGCATGAGTTTAGGGTGAGAGGGGAAAGATGCAAAAGGGATTTAAGGAGCATTTTTTTCACACAGACGGTGGTGCATGTATGGAATGAGCTGCCAGAGGAAGTGGTGGAGGTTGGTACAATTGCAACATGTGAAAGCATCTGGGTAGGTAGATAAATAGGAAGGGTTTAGAGAGGTGTGGGCCAAATGCTGGCAAATGGACTGGACTAATTTAGCCTATCTGATCAGCATGGACATGTTGGATCGAAGAGTCTGTTTCCATGCTGTACAACTCTATGGCTGTATGTGGATTCAAGACCAGACAGATGGTGTACCTTTAAGACAGTTACACGAGTTTCAGACACGTGATGGTCTGGTATAAAGGTTCTCAGTTTTCGTTAGTTCTGACAGAGTACAATGGAATCGGAGTTGTATGCTCAGTCAGTCAGTAATGAATATTTAATGGAATGGTCAAGGTCATTAAGCATAGAACTAAGACTATTTGCAAATCTGAGACAGTGTAATAGAATAAATGGTTAATGTTGTTAATAAACTTCAAGACATCTGCCTCATCAAGCACTGAATCTTTGTGGGATATGTCCCATGATCTAACATATGGGGAAGCAAAAGCACCAAATCAAGAAAACACTTCAGAAACAATGGAAGGTGTACTTTGTGTGAATAACTGGGATGAAATCACAAACAGGTTTCTTAGGTAGATATATCAATATAACAATGACTTGTGTCTCTGTAGTGTCCTTAATGTTTTAAATGTCAAAAGGCATTTTGCAGCAAAGTATGAAGTCAGTAACTTCACACTGAATCATGTTTGGATTGATGACCAAAAAAAATTGGTCAAAGAGTCAAATTCTAAGGACAACCCTCAAAGAGAAAGGGAGAGGTAGAGATGTGGAGAAGTTGTCAAACTGAAAGAGATTGTAGAGATAGAGAATGGGGAGCCATGAAAGGATTTAAAAACAAGGTTTTTTTTTCGTAGAAATGAGGAATTGATACCTGGAACACTATTGATGAGGACAAGAGATGATGAGCAAGTGGAAATTGGGATGAATTAAGGTATGGGCACAGAGTTTTCAACAAACAGAACGTTTGCAAAGTATTGCTGTGAAATACACTTGGAAATTGTTGCGACATTTAATTTTACTGCAGACTACTGGTCACTCTGCAAAAATTTTAAATTGTAGATATTTTGTAATCGAGTGCGTTCTGTCTGGATGTATCATTACCTGGTATAGCAACTGTACATTCAAAATCAGAGACGGTTACAGAGAGTGGTGAACTTGGCCCAGACAGTCACAAAGGCCAACCTCCCATCTATAGAATCCATCTACCAGGCCCACTGTTAAGGAAAGGCCACCAGCATTCTCAAAGATCCATTCCACTCTGGGAATGTTTTTCTACAACCTCTACCATCGGGGAGAAAGTACAAAAGCCTGAACACACGCACCAGCCAGTTTCGAAACAGTTTCAACCCTACTGTAGTTAGAATATTGAATGGACTCACAAACTCTTAGCATTCGCCTGTACCTTTGTTTTGGTTTTTGCCGCTGTTTACTTTTCATTTATTTATCTATGCCATTTAATGATGTGATCTGCCTGTATTGTTCGCAAGACAAAGCTTTTCACTGTGCCTCGGTACATGTGACAATAAATTCAATTCAATTCAATCTGAAACTGAAACACAAGAGTGGAAACATTGAATATTATGTTGGCATCCTGACATGGCTTGCTGCTTAACAACTTCCTTTGTGCTCTGCTTCCTGCAATTGTTAATAGATTTCATTACTGGCCCCATTGAAGTAGCTCAGCAAAATAGAACTTTACATAAAAACTACCAGAGGAAATTAACACCTTAAACAATTTCGCTGTTTTGCTTTTACATATTCTTTACCTCAGAAGCAATTAATCAACATGGCACTCACTGCTTGGATGATAGTCTGTTCTATTCTGTGGGGGGATTAGAATGTCTTTTAATCTCTGTGGTTGCTTAAGGCTCATACATTTTATATACATGTTCTCTGGTCCTTAATGCACAGTTCAAGTTGGATAGCTCCCCCTGCACCTATGTTATCCATTTCTCTCAGGATATTAAAAGATCTTGAATGTGCCTCATTACAACAAGCATGCAGTATGTTTAGCTTTACCTCTTCTCGGTACAGTGACTGTGAGGTTATTTTGCTGGACGAGTAATCCAGAGGCTTGGATTAATAAAATGGAGGTGTGAGTTCAAATCCTATCATGGCAACTATGGAATTTAAATTCAGTTAACTTAATAAATCATAACTAAAAGCTTTTTATCAATAATAGTGAAACTATAAGGTTGTTGTACAAACTATTAATTCTCTATCAACTTTTAGGAAGGGAAATGTGCTGCTGCCAACTGCCTGGGCCTACATATGACTCCAGACCCCCAGTCATGTGGTTGGCTCTTAATTATCCTCCTAAACAATCTCCTACTAGATTCTCTGCAGGAAGGTAGTTCACCACTAACTTCTCAAGGGCAATTATTGGTGGGCAATAAATATTTTTCTTACCAATAAAAATAATCCCACAAAAAAGTCAAAACAAACTTTGGAGCTCAAAATCCTGCATCTTCCTCTTACCTCACTCCATTCCCTCTTCTACCTACTCGTGACTTTTTGAAATACCCAAATTGGTCATACTGGTTCAAACAATGGAGCAGACCGTAATCCATTTAATCTGTAGTTTTTGATAGTTCTTTGAATTTCCAGGATTTAGGAAATAGAGTCTTTATTTTCTCAATGTATATTAAGGCTAACTTTAATAATATGTAGGAGTTGAATCAGTAAAAGAATCTCTAAAGAGCTGAGTGATTTGTCACAGGAGTTGTACTTTGGCACCAGAATCTTACCTTCACTACACTTTTAAGGTCATTAGACCATCATCTCTGTTGCTTTGTTGCTGGCCTTTCTCACCAAAGATCTCCCAGGAATCTGATGGTTAAATTATGAAGAGATGTTATATATGGGATGCTTGTAATTTAAAGAACACAGATGGTTAAAGGGTGTTTTGATTGAGTTTGTTTTATATTTGTTTCAATTTTGAAGGAACGTGTCAAGTAAATAGAGAAAGAAAAGTTTGTTGATGGTTGATGGAGAGTCAAGAACCAGAGAACATAACCTTAAAATCAGAGCCAGATCATTCAGGAAATAAATCAGGAAACAAATTGTCATACAAAGAGTGCTGGAAAAGTGAATGCTTTTCCACTGAAAGCAGTAACTGTGAGCTAAACCAACAATTTTAACTCTAGGATTGATATAGATTTTCACTAGACATGTCTATAACAAAAATGTGGAGCCAAGGCAGCTAAATGGATACTGAGCAGCTATGGGGGAAATATACTTGAAGAGATGAATGATCTTAATCCTGATCCTATGCTTCTTCAGTGCCAGCAGTTTTGCCTTTTGTGAACCTGATTTCTTGCAAGGGTTTCTTGAGAAATCTGAGAACCACGAAGCCCTTCCAGTTCCTGATCTTTCCTATCCCTCATGAGTGAGCCACTGCTGCATTGAAGATATTTGTTATCTTTTTCTTTCTCTCCGGTTCTGAGAGACTGATGTCGGACTGAATCATTCCTCCAAGTTGTCTTTCCTTTTACTTCTGCTGTGTGTCAGGATATTGCTGGCTTTAATGCCACTAGAGCAAAATAAAAATCTACTGGTTATATCACATCCTGTCTGCTTTAAAGATGCAACAAAGGCGTGATTAATCTTCCCCACTCCCCACTCCTACATTTAACTTTAGCTGTCTCTATTGTCTTCCACATCTCATCAGTGATTGATGAACTGATCTGAGTCAGCCCAGAGGCTAGCGAGTAATGCTCTGTCTAAATTGGAGCATGTGATGTGCAAAAAGTTTTGCAGTTTAACCTGTTCTGCAGCAAAAAATATTATTCGTTTTGTGATCGCCAGTTATGTAATGTAGAGCACTTAAAGCTGAATGGGAGAAGTACTTAAGCAAGTTCCTCTTTCTAGGTGTCAGGTAGGCAATTTCAAGGAACCTCTGGGAATCCAGAGAAAGCAACATTTGCTGAGTAACTTAGGGATGGATCATTCAGAGAGATGGTTTTCATCCCTGGAGCCACTTGCCTTTGTGTGAAATATAGATTGGCATAACTGCATTCGCTGCAAATATATCCCCGAGCTCAGCAAAAACTAGAAGATGGTTGATTTGACTTGCTGGATTTCTCAGGAGATCTTTTGTTTTACTTTGAAGAATGAAGCTTTTTGTTTGGGAAAAAAAAAATTCCGATGCCTGACAGCAGTGGATCGGAAACTTTGGTTACTCTGACACACCAAATGTAAAATGAGTTTGCACTCGTTTATAGCAACTGATGGGAGATGCAAGGTCAGATGTGGAGAGGAAATATTTTAATACCAATTCAAAAATTGCTTCCCACTTTGACCTTCTGCTGAAATCAGTACAATGGAATCTGTGAATCAAATCACCAAAATGGAATGGGTGCAATGTCCTACAGATCCGCAACTTTGAAAGCAGAAACTTTCTTCAGTCACAATTTTATCATCCAAATGTTAGTTGCATTATTTATGAATAACCCCAAGATGTTGCTGCAAAATGTGTTAGGAGCTTTAAAACGTTATTTATTTTCATTTATTATTTACTCCCAATTTGGTCTATCAGATAAATTTTGTATGCCAAATCACTAAAAGGCTCCTCGCCTGATTTCAATAATGTGGGATTCCCATTTTCTGTACAGAGCAAACCTCAACAAAATTAGAAGTGGGATTCAGTTGTTTCAAATGAACAATAGATGGCACTAGAATACCAAAAATAACTTTTTCTATGACAGACCAACATACAGCTGTTATCACCCGCCAGATGGTGCAAATCCAGTTTCTTTGCATATAATTGCAAAATTTTGTCAACCATTTATCAATAAAGGTTTGCATTTAAATAGCACCTTTCATGACCTTTAGGATGCCCTAAAGTACTTTACAGCCAACCTTTGAAGTGCACTGGCATTTGTCTATCTTGGAGACAATGGACAGGGCCCAGGATGTGTGTGCGGCTGGACTAGTAACCCTGAAACCAGGCTAATGTTCTGTAGACAGGTTCAAATCCCATCGTGGCCGATGGTGACATTTGAATTTAATAAAAAGGTGATCGTGCAGCCACTATTGATTGTTATAAAACCAATCTGGGTCACTGATGTTCTTTAAGGAAGGAGATCTGTCATCTTTTCCTTGTCTGACCAACATGAGACTCCAGGCCCACAGAAAAGACCCACAGTAATGTAGTTGATACTTAAATCCCTTCTCGACAGTCAGGGTCAAGAAATAAGTGCTGGCTGAACCAGTGATGTCAAAATATCATGAACGGCTAAAACATTCTCCTGGTTGAATCACGTTTTATTAACCATTCATCAGTAAGGTTTGCATTTGTATAGCATCTTTCATTACCTTGTGGTTCTAGAGTGGAATTTGTGGGAAAATGCAGTAAAATGGCACTAAGCTTTGTTGAACATTGAGACCAAATGGGCTCCTTCCGTGCTGTAATTCTCTGTGAATCAGAAGAAAGGAGTAAACTCTACATCAACATTTCTCTGGTTGACTCCTTTCCCTGTAAAGTTACTCTCTCCAATTCTCTGCTGAAGAGCAGGAAAACACCTCTTAGAGAACTGGAATGAAATAATTCTAAATTCAAAGGAAAAGGATATGATCCATGTTAACCAATTAGTCAGTGAACCAAAGACTGTAAAGTGATCATCCACTGTACAGATAATATCGTGTTTTCATTGAAGGGTCAAAAAGATTGAGTCAACCCATCCAGTTTTATGATCTGTACTGGTGATTCAGAACTGTGTTTCCCTGGTTATATTTTTCCCTCATCCCTAATATTTGTCTCTTGTCTGTTACTCACGGTGTGTCTGTTTGGGAAAAAAGGGTAAAGTTTAAAAATGTATTATCAGAAATTAACAATTCATTTTTACTTTTCTGCCATTGATTAAGAAGATAAGTTTGGTTGTTATAAGTAATTATTTTCTAGTCAATGACAAAAAAAAATCAGGTATGTATTTCTTTTAATGTGAATCTAACAGTATGGTAATTTGGGATGTTTGATTATTTTAACTATGTTTTCACAATTGGGGAGCTTGATATCAGTTCGAACTCCCAAATGAGTCATAGCAATTAAAAAACAAAATCATGTGAGGAGACATTTAGACAGATGACTGAATGCTTGGCCAAACAGACAACTTTCCTAAAAGGAAAGTGACAAGGTAACAAAGACGTTTACAGAAGGAATTCCACAGCTTAGCATCTAAGTAGTAGAAGGCATAGATTTTAAAGCAACTTAAAATTTGAGAAACATCAGTTCTGAAGAGTCCAGAGATTTCAGAGGGTTGTGTGGCTGAAGGATATCAGAGTGATAAATGAGGCATGGCCATAGAGATATTTGAAAACAAGGGTAAGATTTTTACAGATTGAGGTGGACCCAAACTCTAAAAACTGATAAAGGGCACAGAACAAGGAGGTGATGGATGAATAGAACGAGGTGTGAATTAGGATACAGGCAGCAGAATCTTCATTGAGTTCAAGTTAATGGAGGGATGCAACCTTAACCAAGGAGTTTTACCTCAGTTGCAAATATATAATTTAGAAAATCTCACTATCCATGAATTAACCACAATATGTTTGTACAAATCTATTTAAAATGCAAATAACAGAATCATTGGAGGGTGCCCTTTGTCATACCCCTTTCCTAATGCTTCCTGAGCTGGTTGAAAGTGTGAGGAAGGCAATCTGTTCAGAAGGTACTGCCAAGTGACACAATTCATGGGTTGTTAGAGGTAACAGGAGGGTAACTGAATGAAGGCTGCGTGGCAACAGTGAAGCTGAATTCAGGGAATCATCAACTCCTCTCTTTGCTGGATGAACAGGGAAAGCTTTTTCTAAAACAGACTTTTAAAGTATATGTTGGCAATAACACAATTACATTGCCAATACTTTAAGTGTATTTGTATTGCACAATTTTTGAACAGTGCGGGGTTGCACAGGGATATAACTAATGCGTAATAGCAGAACCACCAGTGCACAGGCACCATTGCAATTCGGAGTCTGAGTAATTATCTCTAAGGTGTGTTACAATTGTACGTGGCCATTCAAAACCCAGATCTCAGATTTTAAATAAACTACTTACTGAAGTTAAATACTAGCCTCTCTGCAATGTAAGGAGAGCTCATTGCTATTGCTTAGTGGCTGTTTTGGGTTATTGTCAAATGTCCCATATAGTTGTGTGCTAGTGCCTTGATAGCGGCAAGGTTTTCTCTACTTCATTTTCAATCAGAAAATCAGAAGTTGCCTACCAGAATAGAAATACATTTCTACCTGTGGGGGTTTTGCAGCAAGAATATTAGGTGGCAAAGCTCATTTGCATTCATTGAATAATCTGAGTCATCCATTTCTGCTTAGGTACTGCTACACTTTATGATTATTTTTGCAATTGCTCTACTGATTGTGATTGAGTACAATTCCGAACAACATGATGTCAATAGTTAAAGTGGAGTAAATGCATGACACTGTGGTATTAAACGTGGTGGGATGTGGCGTTGGAGTGGATGACACTAATTGGATAGTTCTGACAAAAAGATAGTATGCTGACCTTCTTCTCTCTATGAATATCTGACACTGCTAAAACATTACCAATTATTATAAACCCAGCCTGAATGTAAGAACTAAAGCTTTCCCCTTGACCAATAAATATTTAACGTGTCATATCATTAAGAAAGAAAAAAACAAAATCAATCCAAATGGGATAGTTCCCATTGAGATTTTCTGAGAGACAGAACAGCTCTCAAGTCAAAGAAGATGTATTAAAACTGGATCAGAATAAGTACTTTAGAGGAAATAACTTTGATCTTATAGAATGAATCAGATTTATTTCATCGTATAAAGCATGCAACAGAATTCTACATGCAAAGCTTTCACTTCTGCTTAAAGGATCAATGCAGAATACCCATTTCTGCATTATGCTGTACTTGTTGCTTTTTTGGAGTTTTCTATCCGAACCTCAATACATGCTGGCAAGAAAGATTGCTGATTTGACAGAATTTCCTGAATCCTGTTTCAAACGATGAAGTGAGACAGGAATATTAGCTTTCCAGATATTTAAAAAGCTTTTCAGAAGGGAAAGAGTCACATTGGACTTGAAACGTTAACTCTGAGTGTGATCTGAAAGGGGCCTGAATGGTGAGGGCTTGGAGAAATCTGGGGAAATGCATGAAATGTCATGTGAGGTTTCTTCAACGTTGGGAGGAACTTGTTGCATTGTCAAACAGACTCCTTGGCGTCAAGGTGAGATTCTCACTTGGCAGTGAGATGACCAGAAATGATTGGTTGTTAATAGCCTAATTAATTACAAATATTGCCTCAATAATATACAATATCCTATCTTAGCACCTGCAACCTGTGTCAGCAGCTTATGTGATAAACACATTATATGTGCTTCAAGCCAATGGTCATGTCTTAAAAGTCTAAGGGAAGTAGCTCCAAATGAAATCTGTGAAGGTACTCATCAGTCAGTGGGTTCTGGCACAAGGGGTCAAAGATACTAGTGCAAAGGATTGGCCACTGGTTTGGTGTGCAGTTTGGGTGCTCTGGGGAGTCGGTCACTGTCAGCACCATGACTCCTTAGCAATGATGTTGAGAGTTAGTATGATCAAAATCAGAATATCTACAGGTATTAGTCAGGGGTCCAGGCACTCTTCACTGTGACTATCACTTAGATTGCTCAAAGACGTGGGCCACAGTCAGTCCTTTGGATCTGTCCAGTACAGGCAAAGGGTAAGGGGGATGAGGATTAAAAGGGGCATCTGCTGCATTTATATAAACAAAGGGAACCTATTTGTGGGAATTGGGGACTGCAGGCTGGTAGACAGGGGAAATAACAGGGAGGGATGGGTGGGGAGCGCATGGTAAGGATGCGTTGGAACAAGGGATTATAGGAAGGGTGTTCATCCACAGAGTGAAGCATTATGCCTTCCAGAGGGGAACAGTGGCAGGTTCCTCAGCCCTGACATGTTCCACACCTAAGGCATGGTCACCTCATATGCTGGCTGAGGGGAGTTGGTAGGCAGGTATAGGCTACTGCAGATAGGTTAGGAGGAACCCAAGATAGCGTGAAGTGTATCACATAGATAATGTATGTTTTCAGGAAAGGATTTAATGTGAAGGGTCTCACTGATACATAAGGAAGGACCTTAGACATTTCTGAGCATCAGGAATAATTGGGGACCTGCAAGAATGTGTAGGTCTACAGGGAAAAGAGGTGAATTACCCATTCTAAGAGCTGGTCCAGATTAATTAAGCCAAATGGTCTCCCACTGTGCTGTAACAACTCTACAATTCTGTGAAATGTCAGCCAGAACTTTGCAGACATCTCTCATCTTCAAACTTGTGATATATTTTCATTCATATTTATCTGAGAAACGGATGGAGTCTTGGTTTAACATCTCCAAAGTCAGCATTTCTGTGAGTGCAGCACTGTCCCAGTACAACGCTGCAAGTGTTGGAGAAGATTATTTGTTCCAGATTAGACTTGAATTGATAACTTTATAACGCAGTAGCAGGATAATTACATACGCAGCGAGTGCTGGTATCTGACAAAACGGATCACATTCTGTTCTCTGAAGAAATTGGATCTTGCCTGGTAAGGTCTCAATTCCAAAACCTGAGGACATTTCACCACAAAGCACGATGATTAATCAAAACGCAAAACATGTGATTTAAGTCTAATGTCAATAACAATTCAAGGTAGAAACATATTGAAGAGCCAGTTAAGTTTTGGAAAAAACAGCGGAAAGGCAAGTGAAAGAAGGTGAGAATAATTTGGTGTAGGTACTGAGGATGATTGAATGCTGTGAATAACATTAAAAGCACAGATATTGCTAGAGAAATTCAGCAGGTCTGGCAGCACATGTGGAGAGAAAATGGAGTTCACCACCACCTGCAGTTCTTTGTTTATATTTTTAAAAATGAGCCAGCAATTGAGGACACTAATTGGTCCATTGATCTAAAAACAATGGATTTCCCCATTTTCTTCTGCCTGCCTTGCTCACAGTAACAGACCAACAACAAAGTTCTGAGCTCAGTAGCATGTGGTTTTGTAATCTTCTGGTTACAGAACAATAACATCACACAGAATGACCAAGTAAGCAATTCTGAGGTTCCTTCAGGAAATAAAAACTATATTGAACAGGAAAGGTTGAGAGGGATATAGGCTAAACATAGGCAAATGGGACTAGTTCGGTTTCTGATACTTGCTCAGTATATTGGATTGAAGGGTCTGTTTCCGTGCTGTATAGATTGTATAACTCTATGATTCTATTGTGTATTGTGGGAGAGCCTTTAAAAGGTCAGGTATCTAGTACATCACTCTTTTGTGTCATAAGTCCTGATTTGGGCATTTGACAATGGGGTGGATTTTAACTTCTGAGAAAAAAAAGGCATTCCACACCATGGCCATCCTGTCTTTTCTGATGGTCAGTGTTCAGGCAGATAGTCTGGATGTTACCTGGTTTGATTACTGTATTAATTGGCTACACATCTGATAATTGGACAAGTTACCTCACTAAAGCCCCAGCTGGAGCCTGGAGGAACTCCACTGTGCTTTTGGTGCCTACTTTCTACCTACAATCCCCTCTGGTACGCCTCTATGAATCCCCGAGAGGGAAGACGTCACTGTGCAGCCTGGTTTCTACAGTAATAATTACCTCAGACATTGAAAATAAAAATAACAGAAATACAGAACTCCATCGTAAGAGTAATTGCTTACTTGGTCGTGATTTTGTGAGTCAGAGAAAAAGTATTTTATACTTATGGTGCCCTGTGTAACTGGATGCCCAGAGTACGTCCTAACCAGTGAAAGATTTCCAAGAGGCGAAGAACTGGTGTAATGTAGTAAAAGCAGCCACTAAAGTGTGCAGATTGCGGGCCAACAAACCGACAGTAAAAACATCATCTACTTCCACTGATATTGGTTGAGGGACAAATATTGGCATTGTGGATTAATTATGGACCCATTCACTGCACTGGCACCGATATCTGGAAATAAGACTCTTGCAACCAACCCCATCTGCCACGCATCCACAGAATAGGATCTCTTTCTGTTAATTAAAATGTTAAAACTCTTTGTAGACTTGTAGTCGAGCATTGACAATGGAAATCCAAACTCCTGAAAGCTGGCAGTAACAAATTATTGTTCTGTCGTTCTCACTGATTGCTGCTTATCGATGGTGGGTGCAAAACGAAAGAGTGATGCTTCCAAAAAAAAAGAAGCAACTTGGCAAACGGCTTTGCATATCAATAATTGATTAATGGTTACACTAGCTTTATGTGTATTTGGTAGCGGTGGCAGTAAGGGAAGATTGTGTGCACTATGTCAGTGTGATTGAAGCAGAGAACAATTGGGACACTTACTCAGCACCAGAATATACATGGAATGTAGAGCAAGGAAGAGGACATTTGGCCCAACAGATATATGCTGTGGCAAGAACAAATGCTGTGGATGGTGGAAATCTGAAGTGGCAACAGAAGATGCCAGAAATGCTCAGCAGGTTTGGCAACATCTTTGGAGGGAGAGACAGTCACAATTTAATCCAGGTGAGAGGTGTCTCAAACATTGGCTGAAGGGCTGGGAAGAGCTCTGGGTCACTTCTCCATGGGGAGGATTGCAGCAGTGCGCCCATCAAACACAACAGGCCAACAGTAAGCCTTCCCCGTCTCAAGGATTCTGAAGATGGATGGTCAAGAATTCCAAGGGACACTGGCCAGAGGCTGGCTGCTTTCCATTGCTCAGCAGCGCTTTTGGGAATAGTGGCTGCTGCTGGTAATGCACCCACCTGAGGCCCACAATCACCTGGGTTCATAAGAGTAATGGAAGTGGTGGGGATCATGGGGGAAGGTTGTGCTTCTTAGTGGCTCCTACTTCATGATGCCATCAATCAGGCACTGAGAGCCTTTGAATGAGAAACCCCTTCCCCCAAACCTGTAACTGCTTGCCAAACAATGAGTCCCCCAACTACCACTGACTTAATATCAATGACTGCAGTTTAAGGCTCTTAACTGGGGATTACTTGGCAGTTTAAGGGTCTGACTTGGTGGCGGGGTAGGAAAGCCATTCATACCAATCCTACCATGACTTATGAAGGCAGAACCTGGAAGATGTAAGCCATTACATGTCATATCGTGTATAGAGATTTGCAGTGCAGCTAAACTTCCTTCAACCCATTATATCTGCACTGGTCAGAAACAATCACCCACCAATTCTAATCCCATTTTCCAGTACTTGGCCCATAGCATTGTATGTCTTAGCGTTACAAGTACATATCTAAATACTTCTTTAAAGTTATGAGAGCTTCTGCCTTTATTACCTTTACGGGCAGTGAATTTCAGATTCCTACCATCGACTAATTGAAAAATGTTTCCCTCACATCTCCTCTAAACCTTCTGCCCCTTACTTTAAACCTGTGCCATGGTCATTGATTCTTCTACTAAAGGAAAAAGGTTTCTTCCTGTTTATCGTATCTATGCCCCTCATAATTTTGTACGTTTCAATCATGTCCCCTCTCAATTTTCTCTGCTCTAAGGAAAACAACCCCAGTCTGTCTGATCTCTCTTCACAATTGAAAATCTCTAGCCCAGGCATCTTCCTGGTAAATCTCCTCTACACTCACTCCAATGCTATTGCATCCCTGCTGTGCTGTGGGTGTCAGTATTGCACACTCTAGTTAGGGTGTAATCAATGTTTTACATATTTCCAATATAACCTCCCAGCTCTTATACTCTACGCCATGACTAATAAAGGCAAATATACTATATGTCATCTTAACCACTTTATCCACTTGCCCTGATACATTAAGGGACAGTACTTCTCAATTTCTTACCATTCATCATGTATTCTCTTGCCTTGTTTGTCCTGTTCAAGTGCATCTCCTCACATTTTTCTGGACTGAATTCTATTAACCACTACTCAGTCCATCTGACCAGCCTGCCTATATTCTCTTGAAGTTTGAGGCTATTCTCCTCACTAAATACCACCTGACCAATTTTTTTTATCATCTGCGAACTCATTAATTGACCCTCCTGCATTCATTTATATAAACCACAAGCAGCAAGGGCCCCTTGTTCAACTCCACCGGACACAGACTTCCATTTGGAAAAAGCACCCCTCAATCATTACCCACTGCTTCTGCCAATCAGCTAATGGTGGATCCAAATTGCTCAATTTCCTTGGATCCCATTGTCTCTTACTTTTGTTATCAGTCTCCCACAGCACGGCACCTTATCAAAAACCTTGCTGAAGTCCAAGTAGACTACATCAAAAGCATTGCCCTCATCTGCACACATGGTTATTAGATTAGATTCCCTACAGTATGGAAACAGGACCTTTGGCCCAACCAGTCCACACCAACCCCCCAAAGCACCTATCACTTTGGGCAATATAAATGGCCAGTTCACCTGACCTGCACATCTCTGGAATGTGGGAGGAAACCAGTGAACCTGGAGGAAGCCCACACAGACAAGGGGAGAATGTGCAAACGTCACACAGACAGTCGCCCGAGGCTAGAATCGAAGCTGGGACCATGGTGCTGTGAGGCAGCAGTGCTAACCACTGAGCCACCGTGCCACCCCTATCTCTTAGAAAAATTCAACCAAGTTGGTCACATGACCTCGGCTTAACAAAACCATGCTGACTGTTCTCAATTGATCCCTGCCTCTCCAAATGCAGATTAATTCTGTTCCTCTGAATTGCTTTCAATAGTTTCTCCACAACGGCGGTTAGACTGACCTGTCTGTAGTTTCCTGGTTTATTCTTCACTCCCTTCTTGAATCCCTGCCCTACCTAAGAATTGACCTAACCTAAATAAATAATCTAAGAAATAACCCTAAATATGACCATATTGCATTTGGGAAAACAAATTCCTGGAACTCATTGTGAGTTGAGTTTACACTGTTGCTTTGCATGTAGTGGGGGAGGAGAACTAAGAAACCATGGCACCAATACATGTCTGCAGAGTGACATACATCCAGCAATAAATAGCTGATTGGTTTGCGCGGTTGTCACCAGTTTTTCTTTAGATTAGATTCCCTATAGTGTGGAGTCAGGCCCTTCGGCCCAACAAGTCCATACCGACATAACAAGAGCAACTCACCCAGACCCATTCCCCTACATTTACCCCTGACTAATGCACCTAACACCTACAGGCAATTTAGCATGGCCAATTCACCTGACCTTGCTCATCTTTGGACTATGGGAGGAAACCGGAGCACCCGAAGAAAACCCACGCAGACACAGGGAAAATGTGCAAACTCCACACAGACAGTTGCCCGAAGCAGGAATTGAACCCAGGTCCCTGGTGCTATGAGGCAGCAGTGCTAACCACTGTGCCACCGTGCAAAGTCATCAGTCTGATGACCATTACCAGTTGGCTCTTGGGCTGGTGACTAGCTCATGGTAGAAGGGGAGAAGCCTCTGGATTAAAGAAAGTGAATTATTTTTTCCTGCCCATTACTGCAAGCTATTGCCTTTAACTAGTTACAAAATCATTATAGTTAGTGTACCAACTCTCCCTTGTCCCATGTAGAAGTGAAAGAATCCCAAAAATAGTTCAGACAACAGAAAATCTTGGAAAGAAAGGGCAACATCTCATCAAATTCTGTGGACTGGTGCAATTGAACTGTATTTCTCCAGTAACATTTCCTCCACCCATAACATCATTTTTGTTTGATTGTGCCTGTCTGTGTGTCTGTAGGGAGTTTAAATGAGGGTTAAAGTTCCATCTAGTGAAGTTATATGTAAACAATTCACATTTTGTTCTGCCTGTGGTTAGCATTTTCTTCATTTGTTAAAAACATGGCAGTTCTTATTAGATACAGGAACCTTGTCAGTGTTTTCTGTTAAGCTGAAAGGCAAATTAGGACCTTCATATAGTTTGAATACATCATTTTCTCTTGTGGTGAGCCCAGATATAGTGGGGTTTGAGTATCAGTGCACTTTTCCAAGTGCATCATTGCAACGCAAAGTAACTGGTCCTGTGCTCAGAAAGGAAGAATGATTTGACATGCTGCATAATGATAAGTAATGCCACAGCGACACTCTTAAGGTCAACAAACAATGTAAATGTACACCGGTGGAGGGCTGTCATACAGGAGACTGGGCTGCAGGCCTTACTATCAGATGGAACATGCAGACTGAATGTATGGGAGCCATTTCACACTGTGGATTTCTACAGACTGGCATGGAAATCAAACAATCATTGAGAGAGCTCAGGAGCTGTCACAGTCATGCATGTTTCTTATGGTTAAGTGTACATTCTATATTAATCTAGCGGAGTATTTAGAAGTGCATGGTCAAAAAGGACTGAGTCGGCACAGCTTCATTAAGGGGAGGTCAAGCCTGACAGATCTCTTAGACTTCTTTGAGGAGGTATGGTATCACAGTGATTAGCATTGCTGCCTCACAGCACTAAGGACTTGGTTCGACTCCTGCTTCGGGTGACTGTCTGTGTGGAGTTTGCGCATTCTCCCTGTGTTTGCGTGGGTTTCCTCTGGGTGCTCTGGTTTCCTCCCACAATCCAAAGATGTGCAGGTTAGGTGGGTTGGCCATGTTAAATTACCCATAGTGTTAGGTGCATTAGTCAGGGGTAAATGTAGGGTAGGGGAATGGGTCTGAGTGGGTTACTCTTCGAAGGGTCGGTGTAGACTTGTTACACCAAATGGCCTGTTTCTACACTGCAGGGAATCAAATCTAATCAGGTAACATGCAGTTTAGACAAAGGAGAGCCAGTGGATGTGATTCATTTGAATTTCCCAAAGGCCTTTGACAAGGTGTCATTGGGAATAAAGTAAGACCAAGGATTTGGCATAGGTAAAGGATTGGCTGATAGGCAGAAAGCAGAGAGTAGGTACCAAGGAGTCTTTTTCAGGATGGCAGGTGGTGACTAATGGAGTTTTGGGAAGGTCTGTTTTGAGATTACAACTACTCAAGTTTTATGTTAACAAAATGGATGAAGAAACCGAGTGTATTATTGCTCAGTTTGCAGATGACACAAAGACAAGTGAGGGACAGGTAGCGCTGAGGAAGTGGGGAGACTGTAGAAGGACTTGGAAGGCTAGAAGAGTGGGAAAACAGGTGGCAGAGGAATAAAATGTGGGAAAATGTGAGGTTATGCACTTTGGTAAGAAGAATAAAGGCATGGACTACTGTATGAATGGGAAAAGGTGATGAAACTCTGAAGGAAAAGGAACTTGGGAATCCTTGTTCAGGATTCTCTTAAGGTGAACATGCAGGTTCAGTTGACAGTTAGGAAGGCAAATGCAATGTTTGCACTGACTTCAAGAGGGCTAGAATACATGAGTAGAGATGTAATGCGAAGGCTGTATAAGGATCTGGTCAGACATGTTTGGAATATTGTGAGCAGATTTGGGCCTTATATCTAAGGAAGGATGTGTTGGTGTTGGAGGGGGCCTGGAGGAGGTTTACAAGAATGATCCCAGGAATGAATGGTCTGTGACATGAGGAGTGATTGAGGACTCTGGATCTGTACTTGATGGAGTTTAGAACAATGTAGGGGAAATCTGATTGGCATCTACATTGGCTTGGTCCATGGAGGAATCGTCATGGTGGGGGCATCGGTGGAGGCGAGGTTGGGACCTTAGCCACAAGGCCCATGGCCCATGGTGGAGCACTTAACGAGAAGGACTGTAAAGTCAGACACTTTTTTCTTCCATATTTCTTTATTTTTCTGCCTTTATATTCTATGCTTTTGTTTATTTTTCTGTGTTTTAAGATGGCTCCGGACAGTGACTACATTGTTATAACAAGGCACACTTGACAGCAAATGAATCAAATCAAATTATTTCTGGTGCCGTTTTTTCATCCGCAGGGAGTACACATCAAGAATTGTGTTAATTTTTCAAACATGCATTTTGCAGGTAGTTGGTCAGAAAATCATGCACAGCCGAATATCTTTAATGTGACCCCAGTAGGTGATCTGCCAGAGGGGTAAATTATCCTTGAAAAGTTTCCATTTCTAATTTCCACCTATACTTGTAATTTATGTACTAATTTTAGTAGCCTTGGGTTAAAAATTGCAATTATAAACATATCAGACTTACGCAGGAATGATTTATTGTTGCAACATTCATGTTATTTCCAGCATCACAGTCAGTGAATTAAACAAAGTATTGAGTAACATTTGCAGCACATCTAGTGCCAACTTGTGTGGGAGCAATAGTGACCTTCAAGAAGGAAAAGGACTGGTTCCTGACTGGGGCAGAGATTATGTCGTATGGGAAGATTTATAGATCACATTTGGTTTGTGTCATCTCCCAACCTGGTTTCGATCCCATGAGGCGGTTAAGAGAGCAATTTTGGTGCTCTTGGTGACTTTAGTGAAGCTATCATCGGGAACTCCATGCTACCATTGTTATGTTGAATGTTTCCGTGACTCGCTACTCAAAGCTAAAGTGCCCAGCCTGGGCACTCTATAAAAACTCCTCCTTGGAGACTTGCATGATTCAATGCAGCAGTGTGATGTCCTGCTCATTATCCATCTGGATGGACACTCATGGAAGAAGCTCAACGCTGGCCGAGACAGAAGTGTTTGACCCTAAACTGAACATGCATCTCATTCCACCACTTTCCACCTCCTTCAACTATCCAAGCAATGTGGCTGCAATATCTGTACCTAAAGCAAAAGGTCCCACGGTGGTCCACAGACTTTGCTTCCTTCGCACCACTATCTTTCCTCTTTCTTCTCTCGGTTAGTGTTGTCCTTTACTGTGGTTTCTCTGTGCTCATGTTCTCACAGTGCTCCTGCTCTCTCTTTTTGTCCTAGAATCTTCACATTTGATCCAGAGTCCAGCTTTTCAGTTATCCTTGAAGAAGAGAAGGTGGAGAGGAGATTTGGTAAAACCATTCAAGAGCTTTATTGGTCAGAGTATTGAGTACAGGAGTTGGGAGATCATGTAGCGGCTATACAGGACATTGGTTAGGCCACTGTTGGAATATTGCGTGCAATTCTGGTCTCCTTCATATCGGAAAAGATGTTGTGAAACTTGAAATGTTCAGAAAAGATTTACAAGGATGTTGCCAGGGTTGGAGGATTTGAGCTACAGGGCGAGGCTGAACAGGCTGAGGCTGTTTTCTGGAGCATCGGAGGCTGAGGGGTGACCTTATAGAGGTTTACAAAATTGTGAGGGGCATGGATAGGGTAAATAGGCAAAGTCTTTTCCCTGGGGTTGGGGAGTCCAGAACTGGAAGGCATAGGTTTAGGGTGAGAGGGGAAAGATATAGAAGAGACCTAAGGGGCAATTCTTTCACACAGAGGGTGATACATGTATGGAATGAGCTGACAGAGGAAGTGGTAGAGGCTGGTACAATTGCAAAATTTTAAGAGGCATTTGGATGGGTATATGAATAGGAAGGGTATGGAATGATATTGGCCGGGTGCTGGCAGGTGGGACTAGATTGGGTTAGGATATCTGGTCAGCATGGACGGGTTGGACCGAAGGGTCTGTTTCCATGCTGTACATCTCTATGAGTCTATCTGGATAGAGTAGGAAGGGAGAAATTGTGCTCTCTGGTACATTGAGGAGACAGGATACTGATTTAGAGTAAATGGAAAACGAAGGAATGATGACAAGAAGAGAAATATTTTCAGACATCACGTAGTTAGGATCTAGAATGCATTGCCTGAAAGAATGGTAGACAAACAGGAGGCTGGAAGAACACAGCAAACCAGGCAGCATCAGGAGGTGCAGAAGTCAACGTTTTAGGTGTAACCCTTCTTCAGGACTTTGGGTGGGTGTAAGGGGAGCTGCAGATAAAGGGATGGAGTAGAGTTGGGATAGTGAGGTGGGGAAAGGTGAACACAGGTAGAGGGTACGACTTGGTTGGTCAATGGAAGGGAAGAATCTGGTTAGTAGCTGGATGGAAGGGTCGATCAGAGGAACGGAAGGGAGGGAGAGGGACTGGGATGTTATCTGAAATTGGAGAACTCAATGTTGAGTTCTCAGCCGAGCCCTCAGGGGCTGACCTGACCTCCAGATCACTGCCCATTTTAATTCCCCTTCCAACTCCCTTTCCAACATGACTATCGTTGGCTTCCTCCATTGACACAGCGAATCAGACTGCAATTTGGAGGAACAGCACCTCATCTTCCACCTGGGCAACCTACACCCCAGATGACTTAACAATGAGTTCTCCAATTTCAAATAACCTCCTTTCCCATCCCTGACTCCCTTCCCAGCCCCTCCCCTTCCATTCATTCCTCTGATCGACCCTTCATTTCAGCTACCAACCGGATTCTTTCCTCCTATCAACCAACCAGGCCATACTCTTTACCTGTGTTCATCTATCCCCACCTCACCACCCAACGACCCCTTCCCAATACTCTCCCTTTATCTGTAGCTCCCCTTACACCTACTGTGAGCCCTCAAGAAGGGTTACACCTAAAATGTTGACTTCTCCACCCCCTGATGCTGTCTGGCTTGCTGTGTTCTTCCAACCTCCTGCCTGCCTACCTTGGATTCTAGCATCTGAGGTTTTTTTGTCTCTGAAAGAATGTTGGAGGCAGGTTCAATTAAAGCATCAAGAGTAGTCAGTCAAGAGAAAAATTGGATCATTGTTCGAAAAGGAAGAATGTGCAAGGTTATGGGGAGAAGTCAGAAGCTCATGGTGACTTGCTGGACTGGAGAGCCAGAACAGATGAAGGAACAAATGGCTTCCTTCTGTGCTGTAAGAATTTCACACTTTTATGAAATGCTTCACCCCATGAAAAGGTATTAAAAATGTGGAACTGTCTCCCACAAAAAGCAGTAGATGACAGCTTAAATATTGTCAACATATCTTTGCTAGCTATGAATATGGTGGGGGGGGGGGGTTAAAGTTCCTATAGATCAGCCATGATCTCATTGAATGGGAAAAAAGAAAGTTTGAGGGACTGAATGGCCTCTTCCTATTCCAATGTGATTAACAAATCAATGTGGCATCTCTTTAACAAAATCATAAATTGCTGGACAAACTCAGCAAGTCAGGCAGCATCTGAGGAGAGAAAACAGTTGCTGCTTGACCTGATGAACTTTTCCAGGAATGTGTGATTTTATTTCTGATTTCCAGCATCCACAGTTCTTTAGTTATTTGTTCAGTGACATCTCTAGAGTGGTTCATCTTTTGCCATTTTCTAACATGACTTCAAGACTAAATGGCACCTTGCTTTGGAGTAAAGAAGGAATTCATTGTTAATGTTCACTTTATTGCTTAAATTGACCTTAAACCGCTGGGGGTTGAACAACATAGACTGTAAAACCAGTTTTCTGTGAACTGAATTGCAGTGTGTGACAAAGTATCTAATTTAAGATGGGGAAAACTGCACTCTGTACATTGTACATTAAATAATAAGAAATAACATGCATTGCTTTAAATTACAGAGCATGGAGTGAATTTACTGCATAAAATCTCAAGCAATTTATTGCACCAGTTTCAAAAAGCTCGAGCATTTTTGCATTCATACACTATTCCCATAGTCTTTGCTTGTCAAGTTTCAATTGTACCTTCTCCATTTCTTCCCATTGCTGAGCAGGTTTACTTAGAATATGTATCATAGAGCTAATATAGATGGCACACTAAATGATGATAGGCAATAAGACCATGGCTTATTGTGTGAATTGCTTTAGGTTTCTCAATCAATTTTCTTTGCAATATAGAGGATATTCTTTTGCAGGTCACTGATGATGGAATTTATCCAATACACCAGAAAGATCAAATTGCTCTCAGGGACAAGCAAGTCTTCACTGGTGGAATAAATTTCAAACTCAGTAACTTACCATTCAACATTCTGATTGCAAAAAAAAAGTGAACAGTTATCTTAGAAGAAAATGCCAGTTTGTGTCATTTGTCATATATAGTAACTTCACTGTGTTCTGGCCTTATGCAAACATGGCAAGTTTAGCAATATCTCCCATGAGGAACAAAGGCATAGTGGTAATCTACGGGGCCAGTCTACTGAGTGACTTCAATCCAAATCCGGCCATAGCAACTGATAGCGCTTTAATACAAATTAACCAATGCACCTGAAATATAAAACTAGTGTCAGTAATGATTTATGATTGTAAAAGCCCAGTGTTGTCTTTCAGGGAATGAAATCTGTCATCCTTACTTTTTTCTGACTCACACTCATGTTGTTGATCCTTAATTGCCCTCTGGACTGACTGAGCAAACCGTTCAGTTCAAAGGTTAGTGTGGATGAAGGGATGAGTAACAAACGCTGGTCTTATCAGTAATACCTGTATCCTATGAAAGAAGCAAGGAACCATTGGCCTGCATCCACTTTGGAGGAGTTTCCTAGGCTTGAAGGTTTATCATCTGAAGCAGTCTAGTCCAGTCAACAAATCCAAATCGATAGCAGCAGATTGATTCAACGCTTAAACCATGTCCTCTTTTTCAGTAACAAAAGCAGAAATTGCTGGAAAAGCTCAGCAGGTCTGGCAGCATCTGTGGAGAGAAATCAGAGTTAACATTTCGGGTCGAGTGACCTGCATTCTGTGATTTAAATATGATTGACAGATTTGACAGCTACTTAGAAAAGCCAAGCGTGCGACGAAAATGAGAGGACAGGCTGATAGGAATGGGTAAGATGGAAGTGTGCTGTGTCATGAGGTATCAGGTGGGTGACAAGGTCCAGATGCCAGGAGAGTGAGGTGACAGTGTGACAGATGTGTAGTAGCAAGATGGCAAATTGGAAAGGGTCAGGGTGGCAGGTGGTTAATGTTTAGATATTAGCTCATGTGATATCAGGGTTGCTGGGTAGACAATGGGTCTAGAGTCATAAGTAGGCCAGATAGGGTAAGGATGACAGACTTTCTCCCCTGAAGGTTACGTTAATGAACCAGAAGGAGTTTTACAACAGTAGACAGCAATTGTACGCTTACCATTAGGCAATGGGTGCAGATAGCTGGTGACTGTAGAGGTACAAGTGAAATATAAGTAATTTGGTGGGGTGCCAGGTAGATGGGGTCACAGCTGCTTAGTGAGTGGGTGTAGGGTGCCAAGTTGTTTGGAGACACAGGGTGGCAAGTAAATGGGTGATACCTTTGGGTAGCTCTGGAGGGAAAGAGTGCAGTTTTTGAGCTGCCAAGGGAGGTCTGTGTGGGCTGGGAGTCAGGGGGTCAGATCCGTGGGATTTGGGAAAATTGGTTGCCCTATGGTGGATTCAGGGATTCAAGGGGAAGGAATGTGGTGAGTGGTGGTCAGTCATCAGTCGAGGTGGGGGAAGGTTAGTTAGCTTAAATCTTAGCCAGGAGTTAGCAGAGATTTTAATTCCTCTACAATTGTCTTGCTAGCTATTCAGGTAAGTAAGTCAGAACTTTCCAAACTCTCTGACTCTAACTCAAGGTTGGGATTTTTTTTGGAGGGTTCCAGATACTGGGGAATTGCTCATCAGAAATTTCAAAGTTTTGGGCAATTTCTTCAGAGTCAGATGAACTGGGACTTCTGCATGCTTCTATGCGGAGCTCTAACTCATCAGCTTCAGCATGTCTATCTTCCTATCACTGTATATTGGCTGATGTCTTTCTGAGAAGCGTCTGTGCAGTAGTTTTGTACTAGTTGACAAAGAAATTGTGCTGAATCTCGCTAAAGAATTTATAGCAAAATTTACACTGATCTCCCAGTCAATAAGGTTCACCATAATTTCTTACTGACAGTCACTAGAATCTTTTAAAAATCAGCATTTTAAACAAAAGGTTTTCATTTTTATTATATCTTGCATGACCTCAGAACAGCCCAAAGTGCTTTAAAGCCAATGAAATACTTGATGAAGTATAGTCACTGTTCCAATGTGTAACAGCCACTTTATGTTCAACAAGCTCTCACAAATAGTATTGTAACAAAGACCGGAACATCTCTTTTTAATGATGTTGGTTGATTGATAAATATCGGTCTGGATATCAGGAAGAAGAATGCTATAGCTCCTCTTTGAAATAGTGGCGAAAGAATCTCTTACAGAAATCAGACAGACCCTGGGTTTAACATCTGAATAGCACAGACAGTACAGGACTTTTTAATTAGATTTCCAGTGTGGAAACAGGCCCTTCTGCCCAACCAGTCCACACTGACCCTCTGAAGAGTAATCCACCCACATTTTCCTCTGACTAATGCGCCTAACACTATGGACAATTTAGCATGGCCAAATCACATGACCTGCACATATTTGGACTGTGGGAGGAAACCCACACAGACACGGGGAGAATGTGCACGCTCCACACAGACTGTTGCCCAAGGCTGGAACTGAACCTGGGAACCTGGTGCAGTGAGGCAGCAGTGCTAACCAATGAGATACCCCACCACTCCTTCCTCTTGACTGTACTAGGAATGCCAGCCTGGGCTTTGTTTTCCAGTCCTTGGAAAATGGGACTCAAAGAAAAACAACAAGGAGCTGAGGGAAACACAAACTGACACTATTTTTTTTTAAATAGTCCATGAGCTTGGAAATTAATGTTTGAAGCCATCTGATTTGGCAAGTCAAAAACAACAAATGCTATTTGTGAAAATATTTCAATTTTCACTCCAGATCTTTCTAATACTTTCAAAAATATTTGTTAAGAGAGAGTAATAAATAATGTAAACCTGAAAACGTAAAATGCCAGAAATGTAATGTGCTTAAAATAATAGGTGCATGTCCACAGTATAGTCAATTTTGGCATAAATTAAATTTGGTAGTGTGAACCACAAGACATGAGAATAGGGTGGTATCAGCACACAGTGGGAAGTATCAAATAATTGCTTTGCAGATTTAGAACAAACAGAGTTAGAACAACAGTAAATAAAGTTCTAGTAGAACTGGGCACAAATCACTTAAACTTTAATTTTCTCAACCTTTTTTATGCCAAAAGCTGGAAACAAAATATTCCTTCTTAAAAACATTAAATTCGCACAATCTCTAGAAGTGAAATGCCTAATACAAGAAGGCATGCATTTAAGGTAAGAGAGGGAAAGTTCAAAGGAGATGTGAGAGGCAAGTTTTTTTTTCAAAAAGACTGGTAGGTATCTGGAATACACTGGCAGGGGTAGTGGACCAGGCATATACAATAGGGGAGTTTGAGGGGCTTTTAGATAAGCATATGAATAAGCAAGGAATGGATGGATAAGGACCATGGGGAGGCAGAAGGGATTAGATTAACTTGGCATCATGTTCAACACAACA
>NC_057715.1:18986582-18994377 GCF_004010195.1 Chiloscyllium plagiosum
GGTTTCCAGCATCTGCAGTCCTCACTTTTGCCTGCCTGTTCTTTTAAGTCCAGCAGGACAACACACCATTACTCTGTCAATTCTCACATTCTGATCATTTAATCTGAATTATCAACATCTTTTCTCCACCAACACCCTACACCTACCACCCTCAGCAAACTCCCCTCCCAACTACAGCATAAATGCTGTCCCCTCCACACTTCACTTCAGATCTGATGAAGAGTCATCAAGACACAAAATGTTAGCATGCTTTCTCTCCATGGATGGTGTCTGACACGTTGTGATAGAATCATAAAGTCATAGAGTCACAGAGATGTACAGCATGGAAACAGACCCTTCGGTCCAACCCATCCATGCCGACCAGATATCCCAACCCAATCTAGTCCCACCTGCCAGCACCCGGCCCATATCCCTCCAAACCCTTCCTATTCATATACCCATCCAAATGCCTTTTAAATGTTGCAATTGAACCAGACTCCACCACATACTCTGGCAGCTCATTCCATACATGTACCACCCTCTGTATGAAAAGGCTGCCCCTTAGGTCTCTTTGATACCTTTCCTTTCTGACCCTAAACCTATGCCCTCTAGTTCTGGACTTCCTGACCTCAGGGTAAAGCCTTTGTCTATTTATCCTATCCATGCCCCTCATAATTTAGTAAACCTCTATAAGGTCACCCCTCAGCCTCCAATGGTCCAGGGAAAACAGTCTCAGCCTGTTCAGCCTCTCCTTATAGCTCAAATCCTCCAACCCTGGCAACATCCTTGTAAATCTTTTGTCCTCCTCCCTTTTTAGGCATTTCTGGGCAGCTGAAAATACAGGTAAGTCAATTTTTAAATGTTTCCAACGCCCCAAGAAATCCTGATGACCTGGGTTGGGCGGGTTAAAGGGCCATCCTGCTCCTGCTGCATTGCGAAGCTCTGCAGTGTGATCTTCTCAGATCGCCGCCATCTTAGATCCCCCCGTAAATCTTTTCTGAACCCTTTCAAGTTTCACAACATCTTTCCGATAGGAAGGAGACCAGAATTGTACGCAATATTCCAACAGTGGCCTAACCAATGTCCTGTACAACTGCAACATGACCTCCCAACTCCTGTAGGAGAAAGTGAGGACTGCAGATGCTGGAGATCAGAGCTGAAAATGTGTTGCTGGAAATGCGCAGCAGGTCAGGAAGCATCCAAGGAGCAGGAGAATCGACGTTTCGGGCATGAACCCTTCTTCAGGAATGAAGAACTCCTGTACTCAATATTCTGACCAATTAAGGAAAGCATACCAAACGCCGCCTTCACTATCACATCTACCTGCGACTCCATTTCAAGGAGCTATGAACCTGCATTTGTTGTTTTCAGTACAGATTCCAGCACCTGCAATAATTTGCTCTTGAAGAAACATCATACTGGACTCAAATGTTAACTCTATTTCTCTCGCCATTGGTGCTGCCGTATCTGCTGAGTCTCTCCAACAGTTTTTTGTTTTGGTACACGTTTCCAGCATCACCATATTTTGCGTTCATGGGAATTTAGGAAAGTTTCCTTCCCCAGAAGCTGGTTAGAGGGTGAAAAATTACTGCTACAACAAAAATTTGTTAAGCAATAGCTAGACACAAACACTGGGAAGAAAGGAACAAAAGTTTCCTAATCGGGTGAGATGCAGAGGAACTGGTGGAGATTTAAGTGAAACCTAAGAACAGGTATAGACTTGTTGTGTTGAATGTCTTGGATCAATTTTGTACATTCTCTGTAACTCTTGTGAGAAACAAAGCTCACTCACTTCAATAATTTAAGTCCGAGACAAGATCTGAAGCAATCAGTATGTTTATTACACGCTTGCAAGCGTAGTGCCTGAAGTAAGGCACACAGAGTTTAGCAAATACATATCTTATATAGGATTCACTACTCCCAACCCGGTGCCCATTACTATTGTTTATCTCTTGCCGTATCCGGCCTTGTGCATAACAAAGTACAAGTTTTATTTGGCCATTTCACCACATCCTGCTGTGGCCCATTGTTAGGTATATCCTCCTTCACTACTATCTACTTCCCCCACCTGTGACATTTCCTCCCTTTCCCCAACCATATTGATCCTTATGACCTTTTAATTGGAGTTTGTTTTTGTGTTTTTGCAAAAGTGGGAAACAGATGCTTATAACTACTGCTTGTACAAGCATATCTAGCTTAGCCAACATTCTCACAGCACCTTATCTATTTGTCTGTAACATCTACCATTGTTTGCAGGCACATTTCATTCTTGTATGCACATTTTAGCTAATACAAAAACAATTATATATTTCCTCCACATAGTTTTCATTCTTGTTGACTCAGCTCTTGGGTTGAAACAATTATACACTGGTGTGAGTGCATTTACCTTGCATAAGTAATTACGATTGCAGAAGTAACACTACCTCTCTCCCACACTCTTTATAACATCCTATTATTCTTTATTTTGAAGAAGAGCCATTGGATTCGAAATGCTAACTCTATTTCTCTCTCCACACGTGCTGCCAGACCTGCTGAGTTTCTCCAGTAAATTCTATTTTCGGTTCAGAAAATGCTGTAAGGAGTAAATAGTTTCAAAATTAGGTCTCTAATGAATGAAGTATGCTGAGGCCAAGACTTTATACATCTTTTGCAACATATCGACCTCCTGTGGTAAAAAGGTAATACTGCACCAATTTTCTGCTCTATAATTTGCATCTCAGTGGATCAGATTTTGCTGTGGCAATGTTTCTATAAGAATTTGTTCGACACAGGAACATGCGAACAGAAGTGGGCACATTAGCCTGGGGAGCTTCCTCTGCTGTTCAGTCAGATCATAGCTAATCGTCAACCTCTCTATTGCTACCCTGCACTTTTTCCATATGCCTTGATGTCATTAGGATACAGAAAACCGTTGCTTTTAATTCGTTGGCTGGCCAGAATTTTTTGTCCATCACTAGTTGCCCTTGAGAAGATGGTGGTGAGCTGCTTTCTTGAACAGCTACAGGCCCACCTACTGTAGGTTGACCCACAATGCAATTAGGAAAGAAATTCCAGGATTTAGACCCAACGACAGTGAAGAAATGGTGCTGTATACTTCCAAGTCAGTATGATGAGTGGTATAGAGATGATAAACTTGCAGGTGGAGGGGGTCCCATACATTTGCTGCTGTTTCTCTTCGGGAAGTTAGGGAAGTAATTGCTGGGCTCCTTGCTGAGATATTTGCATCATCTATAGTCACAGGTGAGGTGCTGGAACACTGGAGGTTGGCTAATGTGGTGCCAATACTTAAGAAGGGTGGTAAGGACAACCAGGGAACTATAGACTGGTGAGCCTGATGATGTTGGTGGGCAAGTTGTTGGAGGGAATCCTGAGAGACAGAATTTACACATTTTTGGAAAGGCAAGAACTGATTAGGGATAGTCAACATGGCTTTGTGTGTGGGAAATCATGTCTCACAACCTTGATTGAGATTTTTGAAGAAGTAACAAAAAGGATTGATGAGGGTAGAGCGGTAGACATGATTGATATGAATTTCAGTAAGGTATTTGACAAGTTCCCCTTGGGAGACTGATTAGCAAGGTTAGATCTCATGGAATACATGGTGAACTAGCCATTTGGTTACAGAACTGGCTCAAAGGTAGAAGACAGAGAGTGGTGGTGGAGGGTTGTTTTCCAGACTGGAGGCCTGTGACCAGTGTTGTGCCACAAGGATCAGTGCTGGATCCACTACTTTTCAACTTTTATATAAATGATTTGGATGTGAACATGACAGGTATAGTTAGTAAGTTTGCAGATGACTCCAAAATTGGAGGTATAGTGGACAACAAAAAAGGTTACCTCAGATTACAATAGGATCTTGATCAGATGGGGTAATGGGCTGAGAAGTAGCATGTGGAGTTTAATTTAGATAAATGTGAGGTGCTGCATTTTGGGAAAGCAAATCTTAGCAGGACTTATACACTTAATGGTAAGGTCCTAGGGAGTGTTGCTGAACAAAGAGACCTTGGAGTGCAGGTTCATAGCTCCTTGAAAGTAGAGTTGCAGATTGATAAGGTAGTGAAGAAGGCATCTGTATGTTTTCCTTTATTGGTCAGAGTATTGAATACAGGAGTTGGGAGGTCATGTTGCAGCTGTAATGCATTGGTTCGGCCACTTTTGGAATATTGTGTGCAATTCTGGTCTCCTTCCTATTGAAAGGATGTTGTGAAACTTGAAAGGGTTCAGAAAAGATCTGCAAGGATGTTGCCTGGATTGGAGGATTTGAGCTTTAGGGAGAGGTTGAATAGACTGGGGCTGTTTTCCCTGGAGCATCAGAGGCTGGGGGTGACCTTATAGAAGTTTATAAAATCATGAGGGGCATGGATAGGATAAATAGACAAAGTCTTTTCCCTGGGGTGGGAGGAGTCGAGAACTAGAGGACATAGGTTTAGGGTGAGAGTGGAAAGATATAAAAGAGACCCAAGGGGCAACGTTTTCATTCAGAGGGTGGTACGTGTATGGAATGAGCTGCCAGAGGAAGTGGTGGAGGCTGGTACAATTGCAACATTTAAAAGGCATGTGGATGGGTACATGAAGAGGAAGGGTTTGGAGGGATATGAGCTGGGTGCTGGCAGGTGGGACTAGATTAGGTTGAGATATCTGGTCGGCAAAGACGAGTTGAACCGAAGGGTATGTTTCCATGCTGTACATCTCGATGACTCTATGACTCTAGTCCCTTCTCTTATCCCTTTCTTAATCAGTTCCTTGATCTTTCTTTACTGGGTTCCAAATTGTTCCCAATCCTCAAGCATCCTTGAAGCCACCTCCTTTGATCTAACATAATATTTAAATTATTTTTATATACCTTTCCCATTAGGTGTTTGTGTCTTCAAGAAATATATACCTGTTGTGGATCTTGTAGTATTTCTTCCAATATTTGCCATTGCCTGTCTACTATAAATCATCTTGGCTATTTTCTCAATCCATCGTAGCCATTTGTATCTGATACCTTCATGGTTTCCCTTCTTCATATTTAAGACCTTAGTTTCAGAATGGTCTTAATTTAGTAAAAATAAATTCAAAACTCTGTCATATTATGGTCACTATTTTCCCAAACGTTCTTTTCAGCAAGATTATTAACTTGCTCTGTATTATTACTCAACATTCACTCCAGAATACCTGAGCTCTAGTTGCCATTGAACGTTGGTGGGCTGAATTTTACCAGAATTTAGCCAAGTATCATTGATGGTTTCTTTCCGTGATACCTAGCAAAGCTATTCTCTGCAGCTATCCTCAAGAAACATTCACCAAGTTTCTCAGGTTCCTTGATCATGTTCACCAATGGCGCAAGTATTTCCCAGGATTTCTTGAAATTCCCGGCGCTTGCTCTGTATTTGAAATGCAGTTATGCAGGCCAAGTGCTATCAGTGCCACCCTTCATGTTTCCTGAATGAAGAATTTTCCTACAAAGTACTGAGAAAGAAAGTTTGCTCTCCACTTTGCTGATAGGACCTGGAAGTCCTTGTGGGTGAGGTGGTACAGAAGAGTGTCAACCTCTTTCTCTCAGACTGGCAGAGGAAAGCAGGACAGCTGACCTTGCTAGCTTGATCTGAATTTGCCACTCAGGTCACTCAATCTGGAGAAATGCTCAGCAACATTCTAAGAAGGTTAATGACTTCTCACCATCAGGGGAAATGCCACCATTTCTATCTGCCTCCTCACACATCAACTCAGTGACTACAGCCATATCTGCCTCCTCAGTGGCTGCAGCCACCTCCCACTAAGACTCATGATCCACCACTTTCATAACCGTGCGCAGCATCATTCACCACAAACTCTCAACCACAGCAACGGAGGATCCAAGCATCTGAAAACTGAATGATGGCTCAAGCAACAGTATATACCCTTAACCAAACAAATAGAAATAGTGAGAGAAAAACAAGACAAAGACGAAGAAGAAAGTGTCAAGTAGAGGTGATGAGTTCAATATCAATCATTTACAGAGAGAAATAATAAGAGGAAAAGTAAAATCGGATTAACGAAAAAAGGAACAGAAGGAAAAGTGATATTTTAAAAAATTGTTAATCTTGACATTGTTTAAATCTCCAACAATAATCATTCCCGAAAGGAATGAGACTTCATACTTTGCGCATTTAGCGTTTATTTCCTGAAACATTCACTGGCAATAATTGATAGTTATTACACTGTTAAAGCGACACCTAAGGTGAAATGATTATTTTATTTTCTATATATATTTAGTTTGTACATGTGGAGCAGGTACAGTAACTTTGCATTGCCCAAAGCACATGAATGATGGCCCTGCCAATGAGCTGCCATTTTCACAAAGCTCATCGAAGAGTGGCATATTTAAATCAGCAACTTTTGGATTTTACATTCAACCATGCCCTCACCCACACCTGAAGTTGCCATACCATTTGTACAAGAGTTAGAAGTGTATTAACATCATTGTTATTTTGGCACCACAATATGGGCCAAATGTTACTGCAATTTCCTCTTTTTGAAATCCTATAGAATCAAAGTATATCAACTGCACTGAAGGAGGCTATTCAGCGTGTTGTGTCCAATCTGGCTCGGTGCATGAGCAGTTCAATTTGTCCCACTTCCTGAACCTTTCTCCTTAGCCTTGCAAATTCCATTTCACTTCTGGTTCTTATCCAATTCTTATCCAAAATCCAATTGTTTCTTTATCTTTTCTTAAAAACTGTTTAAAAATATTGCAGTGACATTTTCTGCACTGCCATTAAGTCTGATTACCTTAAAATAAAACACACTTATTACAGTGGACTAAAGATAGCTAATGCATGTTGTTGCTAAGGATTTTTTCCTCTGATCTTTAAATAAAACTTTCGGCTATTAATTACAGCCAGTCATCTTCCTACTGCGTTTGTCAAGCAAGGATTGATGCTTCAGATTAGCATCTGGTAAACAGATCCAGATAAACAGGTCTGAGTAAAGAGATTAATTTTAATCAAATGAAATTCAATTCTTTCGTGAATAATGCGCATAATCATTATTCAGAACATTTTGCAATGCACAAATTAAGTATCAGGGTAAAAATGCAAAAAAGAAAGCTACTGAAAATATTGAGAGATATTCATGAATATTTTTTAATATGATGTGGGGATCACTGACAAAACCAGTATTTGTTATCTGTCCCAAATTGCCCTTGAACTGAGTGATGAATGAGATTATTTCAGAGGGAAATTAAAAGTCAACAGCTTTGTGTGGGTCTGGAGTCACATGCAGGCCAGACTAGGGAAGGAGGGCAGATTTCTTTCCCTTAAGGACGTAAGTGCTAAATGGGCTTTTGTGATAATTAATAATAAGTTCATGGTCACCATTACCAGAGATGAGATTTCACTTCCAAATTTTAAGAATTGATTTTAATTTCCAAGAGCTGTATTGTTGGAATTCGAGCACTAACCTGGTCCTCTGGTTTGCAAAGCAGGCCAGACTAGGGAAGGAGGGCAGATTTCTTTCCCTTAAGGACGTAAGTGCTAAATGGGCTTTTGTGATAATTAATAATAAGTTCATGGTCACCATTACCAGAGATGAGATTTCACTTCCAAATTTTAAGAATTGATTTTAATTTCCAAGAGCTGTATTGTTGGAATTCGAGCACTAACCTGGTCCTCTGGTTTGCAAACCATAGTAACATTATCGCTGGACAACTGTCACAATATTTAACAGAACAAAATGGCCGCAGAATGCTCCGAGAACTCATCAATGACGCCCACCACAGACTCCGAAAATACAACCGGGAAATTGCGCGCCAAAAACCGTTATTCAAACAAGCAACAAATCAAGAATGGACAGA
>NC_057715.1:18996015-19027609 GCF_004010195.1 Chiloscyllium plagiosum
CTAGAGGCCTGGTACTCCAACCACAACGCCATAAACAAGCACATAGATCTAGATGCCACCTATCAACCCCTCAGAAAACGAACAGGAAATGACATCACCACAAACCCCAGGAACCCCATCCAGGAGAAAGATATAAATAGAAAGCAGGAGACAACAGCTTCGCTTCACTTGGAGGTTGCCACTGATGATGTTACCTAACCAGGTATTGAAACATCTGGATATCAAACCTACAGCTCAGCGAGCAAACCTACACCCCTAAACCTACACCCCTAGCCACTGATGATGTTACCTAACCAGGTATTGAAACATCTGGATATCAAACCTACAGCTCAGCGAGCAAACCTACACCCCTAAACCTACACCCCTATGAGATATGCAGCAGGCTTTAAAGTGCCTTGTTGAACAATGAGGTGTTTTGTTTTTCCCTTGAACCTGCACTAAACCTCATTGGAGCAGGCCCATCTGTAATTGCCTTGAACTGAGTGGTTAACTAGATTATTTCAGAGGGTGGTTAAGAGTCAACCATCTTGCCATGGGTCTGGAATCACATGTGGGCCAGACCAGATGAAGGTGGCAGATTTCCTTCCCTCAGAAACGTCAAGGTAGGAACAAGGTGAAGAATTAAAATGGGAAGGAACCAGAAGCTCTGGCTCACACTTGCAGCAGAACAGAGGCATTCCACAAAGTGGTAACCGAATCTGCGTCCGACCTCCTAGGAAGAGGAATCCACGTCTTGACTAATGAATACAGTTTGCTAACAAACTGTCATTTCACATGGAAGAAGTCTTTGATGGTAAAAAGGAAGGAGGTGACGGGGCAGGTGTACATTTCTGGTGCTGTAACAAAAGTAGAAGGTATTGGCAGAGGGTATAATCTGTTCGCAATGTTGAAAGGTGAGGGGAGGAGAAGACATAATTTTTGGCAAAATTATGCTGGAGGTGGTAGAAGTGGTGAAGGATGATCTGTTAAATATTCATTGAAAGTAACGACAAGGGGACGCTTATTATTTTTTGAGGAGAGAGGGATGGAGGGGAGTGAATGGAAAAATACATGAATAGAATATAGCAAGGGCCCTGTAAACCATAATCAAGACTGAATTATCAGTTAAGAAAGGAGGAAGACATGTCAAAAACCATGTTCAGGAAGGTTGCACCATCAGAACAAATTTGACAATGACATAAAAACTGAGAGGATGGAATAGAGCCCTTACTGGAAGCAATTGCATAGAATTGTATTCAAGTTAGCTGTAAGTGTCGATATATTTCTATTGAATACTTGTTCATGATCTATTCCCAGAAATTGAAGCAAAGACATCAAAAAAGGGAAGGGAAAGAAAGGAAAGGGAAAGGATGGGAAGGAAAGGGAAGGGAAGGGAAGGGAAAGGATGGGAAGGGAAGGGAAGGGAAGGGAAGGAAAGGGCTGGGAAGGGAAGGGAAGAGCCTAAGATGAATTATGTGAAACCAAACCAAGGGTGGACATTTGAAGCAAAGTCAATGAAATTTTGCAGTTCAGGGTGAATGCTGGAAACCATTTTTGTAAAGTCATCAAGACAGAAAGCAGTGAGTAAGGGCAAACTCAGTAGGTCTGAAAAAAAGAAAATTCAATATATCCCACAAATGCAGACAAAGTGAAGCTCTATGAGGGTGTTCATACCAAACCCTTTTATTTGGAGGAGGTACAGAGAGTTGTGAAAGTTTTTTAACATTGTTGATCAAAGAGACATGTTGCTGAAAATGTGATTCTTGCACTCATCAGCACAAACACAATACATCAATCAATCACAATAATTTATACTGCAGCAAGAGGATGCTGATGGATTGACAAGTTAACCCAAGGTTAAGTGAGATGTTGCCATAGAGTAAGCAACTGGGAGCTCTACATTCCACAAGTTTCCAGTAATTCAGTAAGAAAACCTAGAATATATCCCTTTTGTTTTTTAGCAAATCATTCCCTGTGTAAGTAATTTACTTCTGTTATGACACGGGGTAATCCCTCCTGCTATTTTAACCCAGACAAACAGAAAAGCTCACCTCGCCTTGTAATCTGTAAAAGTGCGTGACAAAGAACTACCAGATCCCACTATTTAAAGAAAAAAAATTAATGAGTTATTCTTTACCTTCAAGAGAAAAAGAACATTAAACAACAACAATCTACTCTGTCAAGGAGAAACAGTCTCCTTTGTCAGATCAATTTATCTACGTCCCACTCTACAGCACGATACTGATTCGATAAAACCCCCTAATTAATATTTACAAAAAACTCAAATTTCATAACCAGTCAGCTGTGTCGATTCTCCTCTGCATCTTTCTCTGTAGATTTTTCTGGGTCTTTTCTTCAGTCTTCTGCTGCACAGATTTCATATGAACAGGAACCTTGCAGAGAGTGATTCTGTGAGCCATCTGTATTTGTTGGTGTTCTTCTCCATTCTGGCAAGCTGTTCAAAATGCCCAGCTTTTATACCCTAAAAGTTTGTATTGTCTCATTGGATTGATGTCATCAAAACAGTAAAATTCAAATTCAATTGGATTTTTGTAACTTGGGGCATAATTTAAATTGGTTGGCCAAATTTGAATTTGTTGTGTGCAATAGTGACAGTTCAGCTAGTTGTTTCACAGCTAAATGTTGCATTTTTAATTTTTTCTCAGCACACTCTGTGTTTTTTAAGTCCTTGCCAGCTTTCACTCTCTCTTAAAGGTACAGTACACACCTACAACTTCATAACTCTTCTGGCAAGCATAAATGAGCCATGCTAAGAGCATGACTACTACTTGAATTTGCCTCTTTGTGTAGCTATTATTTCTTTAGTGTGAGAACATGTTGAGCCTGGTGGAGGAGGTTGCTGGTATAAGGGACTTGGTTGGGCCTCATTCAAGGATGATAAATGTAGAGTGTAAAGTTATATTGGACTACATAGAATTTTCAGCAGAGAACCAGTCTTTTGGTCCATCAGATTCTCAGTGTTAATACTCCACACAAGCTTCTTTTAGTTATCTCATCTGACCCTGCTAACATAGCCTTCAACTTTTTTTCCCTCTCAAGTACTTACCTATCTTCATCTTAAATGAGCCTACACTATGTACCTCATGCTCGTGAATCCCACATTCTTGCTACTCTCTGAATAACAAGGTCTCTCCTGAATTCCCTATTGAATTTATAAAATAACTATCTTGGAAATTCAGATATCTCGGAGTTTTGCATGATTTATTTTACCCCCTGCAAGGAGCAACTTTGCTGATATTTCTTCAGAAAGCTACACGGTGGTTAGATTCCATGATCAGGGAAATTTCTTTAGTGTGTGGATGATTCACCATTGTTTAACCAGTCTTTGAATTCTGCACTATGCTTTATAAACACAACAGCAACATTAGGGACTATTGGAAGCATTGAGAAGCTTAAGGCTTCTCATTGTTCTATTTGTTCATGTTTTATCGCTCATTTATCCAGTGTGTATTTTTATAAATTCCCTAAATGGAAACAAGTAAAAGAACTAAAAGAAAAATAAAGACCTGCAGCCTTTTATGGAATAAATTCCATATAGCTTCAAACAGTTCCATACAGACTCATTAGCAAAATAAATATTATACCACTGTGAACACTGAAATCAAACGCATAATCTCTGCTTCAATTCCATATGTATCAGCATTTTTTAAAATGTAACAGAGAGATATGACGGGTAAATCATGCTTCTGTTTTGCAATCTGGTGCTCGCAGGTCTAAAACCCACAGGTAAAAATTTAAAAGAGACCTTGTACAAGATATAACTCTGAAATATTGCACGTGCTCAGTACTTTTAGGAGCTTGGGACTTGTACCAAAAAGCTGTTTCCATCCCTGTACCTGAATAAATTATGAATAAATGAGTCTCAGCACACTGCTCATGTTAAAAAAATGCAAATAAATCCATTACTCCACTAACAAATGCGATTCATAAAGTTGAATTCTAATAAAAGCACAAAGGACATTGTTGTATTTGAGTAAGATTGGCTGCTAACTAAATACAAAACTTTAGACTACAAGGTTTTTATTTATCAACATTTGATCAAAGCAAATAATATTACAGAAAAATAATTCTAGCAGAAAGCTGTGCTCCAATATATTATCAAGCACATGGTCAAGACTTCAAGTCACTTCAACCATGACAATATCAGAGTGCACATCCCTTTAATTTTAAGTTCTGTTTCAACCACTTGTTATTGAAATGTGGGTGCAGCAGGAAAAGTCAGGTTTCATTGCCCATTTCTTATTGTTCTTTGTGTTTTGAGCCACCAGTTGTCTCAGATACTAAGTGTAAGTGTGCTCTGAGAGACACCAACTGTGGTGATGTCAGACAGACTTGGTTGGAGAACTGTATAAGACCTTGAAGGACTAAGATCTATCATCCAGATCTTCATTATTGTCTCTGTAACAGTGTGTGTCACATCAATGAAAAATGTACATAGTTGTTGTCATGCAACAAATTCCATCTTGTTAAAGACAAGATTCTGTTCTCGTTAGACTACCTACCACACCAGACCAAGCCGCCCTCTCAATCTCTATCAGGAAAGAGGATGGTAGCATAAAATCTATCAGAAAGCACATACATGATGAGCAGCAGTGAAAGTTCATCTTCAAATTCACCTTCTTAAGCTGCTGCCGTCCATGTGGCATTGCTGCTTCTACAATACTGTTAAAGAAGGGGTTTCAGGATTTTGACCCATCAACAGTAAAAGAATGGTGTATAATGGTGGCACAGTGTCTCAGTGATTAGCACTGCTGCCTCAGAACACAAGGGACCCAGGTTCGATGCCAGGCTTGGGTGACTGTCTGTGTGGAGTTTGCACAATCGCCCCGTGTCTGTGTGGGTTTCCTCTGGGTACTCCAGTTTCCTCCCACAATCCAAAGACGTGCAGGTCAGGTGAATTGGCCATGCTAAATTGCCCACAGGGATGTGTAGGTTAGGTAGGTGCGTTCGTCAGGGATAAATGCAGAGTAACAAGGTAGGGGAATGGGTCTGGGTGGGTTACTCTTCGGAGGGTTGGTATGGACTTGTTGGGACAATTGATCTGCTTTGACACTGTAGGGATTCTATGATATTTCCAAATCAAGATGTTGTGTTAGTTGGAGTGAAATTTGCAAATGGCAACATTCCCAAATGTCAGCCGTTCTTGTTATTCAAAGTGACAGATTTGGAAGGTGCTGTCAAAGGACCTTTGGTAAATTGTAGAGCAACATTAGCTAAATTGATGAATCCTTTCTATTCTTTGGCCCTTTGCTCCATTTATGGCCCAATATTTCTTGGAATGAAACAAAAGGATGGTACTAGCATGATGAAAGTGTACAGAAAAGCAGTTGGTGGTAATGCACAAGCAGGAGAGGTGGGAAAGTGTCCTCACTGAGTGAGTAAGAAGGGTAGATAGCAGAAAACTGGAAGATAAGATGGATGACGACGTTGAATGGATATAAAGTGTGCAATAATGAGTGTTATATTGCAAGAACCTTCTACGAGATGTGTGTGCAACAGCAGAGTTAGAATGAATGGTGGCTCTGTGAGTATGATATAGCAAAGAGAAGATAGTGGTACTTAGCTTTGTGGAGTGCAGATCCTTACACACTGCTTGCTGTTCTACCTAATCCAGGACATAGCACTTATCTGCTGCTCGAATGTAGTCAGCTGATGAAAAGATTGCCTCCTCTCCATCACCCTATGCACCAATATCTCCAGAATCTCTCAAAGTAGGGAGAGAGCTTTTCTTTTCTTCCTGAGCTATTATGGTGCAGTACCACAGAGTAAGAACAGACTTCTGGAGAAATATGCAGCTGGGCTTTAAATATGGGCCCAGAGGCATGTGTGCAGGAGCTAATGCAGCTCTTCTATCTCTCCAACTGCATGATGCCCAAGAGCCCAGTTATGTAATAATGACATGAAGAGTGAAAGCTTATGTGAGAAAAGTCACGGCAGACTGGGTGTCATGAATCATATTGAACAAAACAGTTCAAATTAAAATGGGAAAATTCTGCCCAATGTTTTGTTCAGAGGAGTCCAGAACCATGGGCCACAGTCTCAGGATACAGGGCAAACCATTTAGGACTGAGATGAGGAGAAATTTCTTCATCCAGAGAGTAGTGAGTCAGTGGAACTTGCTACACCAGCAAGTGGTCAAGGCCAAACATTGTATGATTTCAAGAAGAAGTGGATATAGCACTTGGGACAGAAGGACTCAAAGGTTAGGGATCGAAAGCTGGAAAAAAAGGATTGAGTTGAATGATCAGCATGACAATAATAAATAGCAAATCACATTCGAAGGGCTAAATAGCCCACTCTGCTTTTATTTTCTATGTTTCTGCGTAAAAATAAAATTCTAATAAAACATTCCAAACTTTTTAAAATATATTCAGACTGTTTCAACACAATTGGTCATTGACTGGGAATGTTTGAATCTTGCCATGGCAGATGGTGGAATTTAGATTCAATTAAAAATCTGGAATTAAGAGTTTAATGGTGATCATGAAAGCAGTGTCAATGGTCAAGAAAAATCCAACTGTCTCACTCATGTCCTTCAGGGAAGAAATCTGCCATCCTTACCTCGTACGCCCTATATATGACTCCAGACCCACAGCAATGTGGTTGACTCTTATCTGACCTCTGGGCAATTAGGAATGGGCAGTAAATGCTGAACTAGCCAGCAACATCCACATCCTCTAAATGAACAAAAAAAAAGTTCATTCTGTTTCCTGTCAGATTTCTAATAAGCACAGAATTAATATTGGCCACAATGATAAAAGGTTGTAGCAGTTCCTTGTCAATATAGGAGGGGATAGGATGGTTTCTTAAGACATTTTCTTCTGTTGCTTCACAAGGTTTGGGTTCTCAGAATTTTCTCTACCTTAAGCAAAATATAATTTTAAAGCTATTGGGAATTTGATAATCAGATTGTTTCAGAAGTTGGCAGCTTTAAGGGAAATGAACAGAGCTTGCAAACCATTGTCCCTCTTGAGACCCCTATGCTGATAGGTTCTACCCAAATAATTAGACCTCCACAATGAGTATGTGGAGTGAGATGCATGAAAGATGAGTTAGATAAGCAGGGAAGAGAAAAGGCAATAGAGGGTTACACTAATTGAGCAGGATGAGGAAGGACAGGGAAAGGTTCAACTGAATCCTTGAAAATGTATTGTCAACATTTTGTGGAAAATAAAGAGTGTTCATTACACTGCAAGAATGATTGTCTTTAGAACACTGCAAAAACAGCATTTCAGCAAAGCTGTTGACTGACTGTCACAACGATTTCTTAGCAATCAAAACTGAAATGTGTTGGCATTCTATTCATAAACTATGCATAATATTTTTGAACCGGTGTCATCAATGACACATCCATCCAATTTTCCCATTTAATTCCAATAATTGCTTGCAAGACATGACATGAAAGCCAACTACAATGGTAATTGCCTGCAGAACATCGGTGAGTCCATTACAGTTTGCCTCTCACAATTACACAATACTGTCAACAGACTTCAGTTCAATCAGGAGTGCAAACTCTGCAAACAGAGTAGCATATTGACTGCCAGTGGATGATACTGACCTCATCTCCAATGTGGTGTCACAAGAGCTGCCATTGTGTCTGACTGCATCTCACATGGAAATAGTTTGTCAGTGAAAGAATTAAAATTTTAATAAGCAAAGATACAGTTTCATTAAGGAAATGTCTTGATTCTATCACATATAGAAGGGATGGTGCTATAATTAAAATGCAGTTACTTTAATAATTGTGCATTATTAATTAGAAGTCATTTAATTACTCAGTTGTGCCCTGCCCACTTAAGAATGACCTCTATCAAATTATTCACATCTCCATTCAAATCTCAGTTATTTAAACTCAACAACAGTTGATTTGATAATCACAGTGTGAGCTATCTATATAGTTTTCAATCACTTCCAGAAGATTAATTGGTGCCTCTCAAAAGTACAAATTCATCTGTTAGATACAGACTATTATCTTCATCAAGTTTTTACGACAATGTATTATGTTCTCTAGTTTACTTATACTTTTTTTATCAATAGTGTGAGTTCAGAAAGGCTGGGAAGTGGGGCTAGATTCTCTGGTGCCAGGGCTCAGGTTATGAATTATGAATCAAGTTATTGATGAAAAGAGAGATATGACATTGAAACTTGCCATCCTATACTCATCAGGATAGATGTACGAGTGCCAAACTTTGTACAGTCACAACAATTTATATTGCAGGAGTAAAGAGGACTGATGGTTTGCAATTCAAATCTTATTTGCTTCTGCTGACACAAAGTGCACTGTCAATTCCTGGATAGATGCCCTTTTCTCAAAGGGGCAGGCAGCTTAGATCACCACCAAATCTCCAGTGGTCAATGAAGGAGAAGCAGTCGATTAAAGTGAGGTGCCCTTTCAAAGGGATGTTGCCTCTGTGGAGGGTGAAAATTTGAATGAAGCAAAAATGCATGAAAATCGAGGTGTCAGACTTTTCTGTGTTTCTAATGCAAAAAAACGTTCTGACTTTCTAATGCAAGAAAAAGTCTCTGGTTAACAATGTGAACATTATCTTTAAAGTTCCTGCATGGAATGTCATTGTCACTAGCTAGGCCAGCATTTCTGGGCAAGCCTAGATGTCCTTGAGAAGGTGGTGGTGAGCTGCTTATCTGAACCACAGCAGTTCATTCGGTGTAGGTACACCCACAGTGCTATTAGGGAAGGAGTCCCAGGATATTGACCCAGCGACACTGAAGGAATGACGATATATTTCCAAGTCAGCATGGTAAGTCAAAGTGAAAATATGGCTGGGTAAAATGAACTCAAATAAGATTGCCATTTTTGCAGGATATGATTGCCAAAAAAGGTCAGTGCAGTAAAGTCTGGAAAACATACCTATATACGAATAAAGAGCAGAAATATATCATTCAATCCCTTGAGTCCGATTTTGCCATTCAATAAGATCACAGCTGATTTGACTGTAACATCAAATCTGCAGTGCTGCCTATCTCTGATAACCATTCATTCCCTTATTTAACAAGACTCTTTCTACTTCTGCCTTTATAAATATTGTAGGACTTTGCTCCTGCCAACATTTCAGGAAGAGATTTCCAAATCTAAGAGCTCTTCAAGAGAAAAGATTTCACCTAATATCGAATTTAATGGGCAAACTCCTGATTTTTAAACAGTAACCTCAAGTTCTGGATTCATCCATTAGGGGAAACATTCTTTCCACATCTATCCCGAAGACTCTTTAGTTTCTTATATATTTCAACCAAGTTACCTCTTACTCTTCTAAACTCAAGCGAATACAAGCCCAGCCTTTCCAACATTTCCTCATACTTACTAAAATCCTAAGATCTGTTTTTATGTTTCTGACTAACGTTCACTTAAGCTATCATTTTTCACACTTTTATTATTTTGGTCTTGGAGCCATAGCAATGTATAGCACAGAAACAGACTCTTCAGTCCAACTCGTCCATGCTGACCAGATTGTCCTCAACTCATCTAGTCCCATTTGCCAGCAATTGACAAATATTCCTCTAGACCCTTCTTATTCATATACCTATCCAGATGGCGGGCATTATTTCGTTCGGATAATTGATTATTCAGTGAATCAATTCAATGCCTTTCATCTAGGGCTCCGAATTTTCTGTAAAGTCTGCTCCCTGTTCAGTAGATAAGGCAGCCTCCCCCGTCCGCCCCCAGCCCCCTCTCCGGGGCAGCCGGACTGGACACAAAAACAAGACTGCTGCTGCTACTGACCTTTAGGGGGTGAGTTTCCAAATAGCAAACACACACACACACACTTATTACTGCAATGTTTTGACAGGTTCCACCTTTGTCTTGTACAGGATAATGTTGGAGAGATTATCAGGGATACATCCCTGTGTAGAACTCCAGGGAAAGATTGGGAAAAGAGAGGGGGGGTTGGGGGGGTGTGTGGGAGGTCAGTCATTTAGGGATGATGTCTGCGCTCCCATCAGTCCATGACTGTTCTCAGCAGCACTTTTAATCACTGCAAACATAAGACGCAATCAGTGTTGGACACACGTCTTTGATGTAATGTTTCTGTCGGGACCTCAAGATCTCCTTCAGATAATCCGATTTTCAGATAATTGGTAGTCGGTTAATCAAGGTTCCTCTGTACTTGCTGTTTTTAATATTCTATCCAACCTTCATTTATTGAATGAGAGGCCAGCCAAGATTAATATTTACATGTCACCTACAGGCCAATGGTATCGTTCATGAGGTTGTCCAAGCTGCTGCAAACTAATAGTGTCATAAATCAAGTAAATGCTCGCAGTATATCTGCCACCAAATGTTGCAGCTTACTCATTTATTGTCGACTGATTGCAGATTTGGCAACACTTTTCTTTAATTGCCATTGATACCCCAGCAGGTATTAAGGGCTGGGCATCCAGGGCTTCTCCTTTCTTTCCAAGGTTGCACTTAATATCTTTACCTGGGGCCACCACATAGAAGGTGTGAGGAGGTGCCAGTTTGGGGAATGGACTACTAATGGTGGCCTCTTTCCAATCCCAGGGTAGTTTCTAAACATATCTCACCCTATTGATGAGATGAATTTAAGCTAAAGCTCATAGTGCATTGGACCAGGGGCTGGATGTTGTATGGAGAGAAAAGTAAAAGTTCAGTCCCACATAACCTATACCTCTCAAGGACAAGTCAGGAATATTTGATGTGTTCACCTGGAACAAGTGAAGGCAAACTCTTTTTGAGTATATTCAATAAAGCAGACTTAAACAAAGGCTAAGGGAGCAAAAATGAAAGATTTGCATTTATGTAGTGCTTTTCACAATCTTGCTCTATAGCCAGTTCAGAATGCTATTCATGCAGTCAAGCTATATCATAGGAAGAAAGGGCAGCTGATTTATGCAAAGCAACTATCAATAATGGAATTGTGGTAAAGACTTGATAACCCATTTTTGGTGATGTTCGTGAGGGATTAATATTGGCCCCAGGAAAAATAGTCCTCCAAAGTCATGGTCACCGATCTTTCATCTGTCCACTTCAGATGGCAAACAGGGACTCATTTTAAAATCTCAACTAAAAGAATGCACCTCCAGCAGTAAATCCACAGAGGATGGCTTTGCCTCAATTTTGTGCTAAATCATCCAGCAAGGGATTTGAGCCTACAACCCTCTAACCCAAAAACTCTAGGTTTAAAATAATGGGCCAAAGAACTACAAGGATTACATGACAACCTTTTTTAGGCAGTAGATAATTGTAATCTGCCACGCAGTGGCGTAAAGGGAAATATAAACAGTTTAACTAATAACTTGCAAAATTAAATTAGCTAAATTCTCAAAAAGAAAATATTTGCAGATGGAAGAGTGGGAAAAAGAGACTAAATAGAATGCATAGAGCCAGCACAAGATTAATGATCCGGATGTTCTCCTTCTATGATATATAATTTTATGATTCTTACTTATACAGCTAATTTTGTTATGCAAAGTATGTCCTTTCTAAGGCAGGATTAACAAAAGGCTAAACTAATTTGCAATATCCGCACAACAGAACACTATGTGACCAAAATAAAACTAAATAAACATTAAAAGAAACTTCTATTCATGAGTGATAATAATACAAACTTTCCAGAAATTGCAACTGATTGTTTTCAATATTAAAACATATTTTTGTATACACATGAATAAGAAATGCAGCTGCCATAACCTTTTGGAAAACATCTATCTGTCTTTAAAAACAACTTGTGCATTGTGCACACATCATGTTCACAAATGTTATTTTCTGTGATACCTTTTTTTGTGAATATTCTGAATGAAAAATCCCCTGAATAAACATTTATAATGGATTCTTTATATAAGTATTTCACATTTATAATTTATTTATGAGTCAACTCAAACTGAATTCACTTTATTTTCATTAACACAAATTATTAATATCCGTTATGCATTCTGTTTAAAGCAAAGCTTTCAGAAATTTACATTAACATGACATTTTTTTTCTCTCGACGGAATTTTACTTTCTGTCTTTTGTGACTGCTTTAAAGTTTTTTTTTATTTTCTTAGCTTTGTCTTAAAACTTCAGATTTTGACATTTAAGACAAAATCATACCAGCTCCTAAATGAAATGTGCCGTGGTGAGTAATGTGGGGAAATCAGGTAAGATGTCCAATGAGGACCTTCTCAACATGAGACCCAGAAGTCCTAATTTCCAACCAAGTGTTGAACAGCAAGGCAAGTTCCTAACTAGTGAGCAGCGAATGGTCTATTAACAGTCTTACTATTACTTAAACTCACCTCATTAATTTGCAGTTTTCCATTCCTGGCACTGAAGAAGCAACACTGGACCTGAAACATTAACTCTACTTGCTCTCTACAGGTGCTACCTGACCTGCTGAGTTTTTCCAGCAATTTCTGTTTTTGTTTTAGATTTTCAGTGTTCACAGTTCTTGGTTTTGTTTTAGTGTTTGCCTCACTGTGATATCTCTTCCAAGTATGCCCAACTTGAAGAAGTTTTTCTCCTCTCTCTGACGGGATTTCCATTGTAATTTTTCTTCTTGTTCATCAGCATTACTTGTGTTTTCACATCTAGTGTTTGGCAAAATTCACTTCTGCAGCCACATCTCATTCCCTTGTGACTGGGACCAGCTCAGACTCACCCCAGGTAGAAAGAAGCATCACTGGACTCAAAAAGTTAATTCTGCTTTCTCTCCACAGACCTGTTGAAATTCTCCAACAATTTCTGCTCTTGTTTCAGAAGCTATATGAAGGCTATTATTAAGGTGGAGAAGGTTCAGAAGAGATTTACAATGATGTTGTCGGGTATGGAAGGTTTGAATTTATAAAGAATGGCTGGATAGACTGGGACTTTTTTCACTGGACTGTGGGAGGTTGAGAGGTGACCTTATAGAGGTTTATAAAATTAAGAGGGGTATAGATAGGGTTAATGGCAGCTGGCTTTTTCCTAGGATGGGGAATTTCATGATTAGGGGGCATATTTTTAAGATGAGAGGAGAGAGATTTAAAAATTTTACATAGCGGGTGGTTTGTGCGTGGAGTGAAAATCCTGAGGATGTGCTGGATGTGGGCACATTTACAACATTTAAAAGACACTTAGGAAAGTACACGAATAGGGAGGGTTTGGAGGGATATGAGCCAGGAGCAGGCAAGTGGGACTAATTTAGTTTGGGATAATGTTCGGCATGGACTGGTTGAATCAAAGGACCTGTTTCTGTGCTGTATGACTCAATGACAATGACTAAGTGGCACTTACCTGATTTCTTGTAAATTTCAACCCTTTAGACTTACTTTGCCTGATTTTACAGTCAATCCAAGCAGAAGGTGCAGCACATAAAAATGTCATTTCACCCATCAAGCCTGTGCCCTATCTTTGAAAGAGTTATCCAATCAGGCTGCCTCAAATCGCTCTTTTCCCTTTGCCCTGAATTTTTTCCCTTTCAAGTACATAACCATTTTCGTGTAAGTTATTCATAAATCTCCTTCTAGCTCCCATTCAAGCAGTGAATTCTGGATCATAACATCTCTCTGTTCCAGTTCATGAAAAGTAGTCCCCTCATATCCCCACAGGTTATTTTGCAAATTACTATAACTTACTATATTACTATAATACTATAATATAATAGTGAAAGTATTACTATAATACTTTCACCCTTGTGCTGGTGAAAGTATTTTCTTTCCACTTTTTACATCAAAAACTTGAATTTCTTTGAATATCTACAGGAAGCACTCTCTTCTACATTATATGCTGAATTTATGAAGAAGTTTCTACAACATTTAAATAAGCCACTGACAGAATGGCTGCTCTCACTCGTTAACCAGATTAGACGACTGTTTTTCAGCATTATTTTTCATTTTAGTTGAACCTATTTTTCAAAAAGTAATATTAGCATAAAGGAGAAATGTAATTTTCCAGTAGTTATTTCAATCATTAAGGTGAAACTTGAAATAATATGTGAAATTCCACTCCTTTTTGGATGGAATGGTGGCTCAGTGATTAGCACTGCTACTGCACAGCACCAGGGACCCAGGCTCAATTCCAGCTTTGGGTGGCTGTCTGTGTGGAGCCTGCACATTTTCCCTGTATCTGTGTGGATTTCCTCTGGGTGCTCTAGTTTCCTCTCATAGTCCAAAAATGTGCAGGTCAGGTGGATTGGCCATGCTAAATTGCCCTATAGTGTCCAGGAGGTGCAGGCTACGTGGATTAGCAATACAAATGCAGGGTTACAGGGATGAGGTAGAGTCATAGAGTCATAGAGATGTACCTGTCCATGTTGACCAGATATCCTAACCCAATCTAGTCCCACCTGCCAGCACCCGGCCCATATCCCTATTTATCCTATCCATGCCCCTCATAATTTTGTAAACCTCTATAAGGTCACCCCTCAGCCTCCAATGCTCCAGGGAAGACAGCCCCAGCCTATTCAGCCTCTCCCTATAGCTCAAATCCTCCAACCCTGGCAATATCCTTGTAAATCTTTTCTGAACTCTTTCAAGTTTCATAACATCTTTCCGATAGGAAGGAAATCAGAATTGCACGCAATATTCCAACAGTGGCCTAACCAATGTCCTGTACAGCCGCAACATAACCTCCAAGTGGACTATGTTTGGGTGGGAGGCTATCCAGAGGGGCGGTGTGAATTCGATGGGCCAAATGCCCTCCTTCTGCACTGTAGGGATTCTACGAATCTAAATAAATTGCATAAACAAGAAAAAGTAATGTTATGTGCCTTATTTAAGTTTAGCTGGTTTTAATTTTGTAAGTATTCAAGAAAATGCAAGAAAGTAATCAGCTGAGGGAGATATACATAGCACAGCAGAGTTCCTTTCATCATTCTAATTTGAGTTTCATTTCAATAAATTAGATTGAATTGGAAAGAAAACAGAAAGCTTTCCTCTGTATCTGAATTAATCACTTTGTTTCACTGATATCAATGTGAAGTTTCAATTGCTGCTTATTAGAAGGAGCAACAGATGGACAAAGAATGATATGAGGAACTTGAAGAGATCAAAGGAAAAACAGAGATGAAAATTTAGAGAGAAGCAAAGATACTTTTCCACAAATATTTTCCAAGAGATATTTTATTCAACATCCTTTAAAATGTTACACTCATATGAATAAGTACATTTTTGGGAATAATAATTAATTTGATATACTCATCTAAAACAAAGGAAATATTTGTTGTCGACATTCAATTTTCTCTTTCTCTCCCTGAATAAGCTTCACTTGAAATAAGAAATAAACAGATAAAATCAGTTGATATGTGAAACGTTACATTAATGTACTTTTTAAAAAATTGACAGCCCATTTGCTTTCAACTTATAAATCATGAAATAGGATGGAAACATACTTATTTCTACATTAATTTTAAAAATCATATTCATTTATGCTGGGAAATTCTGCACACAGCAGGTATTTAGACTAAAGAATCCTCAATCCACAATGTCAGAAAAGTTTCCAGGACAGAAATACAACATTTGGACTATTTGTGTCTGGTCAGTATCTTCTGATAGCTCAAAGCCATGCAGAGAATCAGTCACCTGGTTTTAGAATCATAGAGCACTGAAACAAACCCTTCAGCCCAATTAGTCCATGCTGACCATAACCCCAAACTGCTTTTGTTAAGCAAGATTTCTTTTCCCTTTCACAGTTTCATATTTACTCCAAATAATCATACTCTCATTTTCTAAATGTCCTGTACTCACACCCATTTTTGTAGATTCCAGCAGTTACTTATGACTGAAGTTAGATAACAGGTATGCAGTTGCCCACTCACTCTTTCTCTTCTTTATGAAACAGTGGGGTTATATTTGTTAACTTTCAAATTTCAGGAAAAATTGCAGAATCTCTAGAATTTTGAAAGATGTTGACTAAGTCATCTATTATCCCGACAGCCACCTTCTTCAATTTTCTATGGATTCTTCAGAATATCTTTTACTATTTTTCTTGAAAAATATATTGTGCAGTGCCTCATTGACAGATTCTCTATTATGTCTGAAAATATTATAGTATTAGTATTTAGTATCCTTCCGCATTGGAGAGCTGGACTATTTGTGGTGGACCACCTTCTAGTCCTTTCCTACTCCCTTTTGAGCTGTTTTCTCCTACAAGTGACTAAACCAGCAGACCTGTGTGTGATGAGGGTTCAGTACACTCCAATGGATGCAGTGTGTTTTCTGTGTGTGACCATTCCATCAGATTTCAGAAGAACTGGGAGAAAATGGCAACAGGGAACTGACAAACATGAAGGCTGGGTATGATGAAAGTTCACTGAATCTGAGGATAGATGCTGCTTAACAGGGAAGAGTGAAAGGGCATTGGTGACAGCAACACAGAGTGTAGTCAAATCAGCAAATGTACTTATCATTCCTATTGAACAATTAAATTGCTTTCTGGGAGATATCCAAGACTGGGGTGCAATGTTGCTGCTAGTCACGTTCTCAGATAATTCAAACCACAACTTCTTGATAAGAGTCACAAATGCTTTCTCCCATTACTAGGCAAAGACATATCCCTATTCTTCCAAGCTGCAGCCAGCAAGCATTACTGTGAAGTGTAAGTCAACCTGGTGTCTCTTTCTCTCCATGCATTAACCTAAATACCTGCGAGCTGGTCCAAATTCAATTTCTACACTTTACTTTAGGTAGAGTTGTGATCACACCATGCACTTCTTGGAGATGCGAAGTTGGAAATCAATATTTATAACATTAATACAGTTACAGATTCTGGCGCCCACATCAGCAGAAGCCTCCTTCAGATTAATATTAACATTATGGACTTGAAGCTGAATGTAATGATGCAAAACATTAGAAGCACACTCTCTTAATTTTCTGTCAAGACATTATTATAGTTCTCCTGTACAAAGTTATATTGGTCTCATTGAAACCTCTGTTCCTTCACAGCATCTTGTTAAAAAGCAGACTTTGAGGTATACAATACCGACTTCCATAGTTTCAGTTATCAGGAAGATGAGTAACTACATCTTTCAACATCCTCCAGGCTGGTGCTATTGTATGCTGGCTTTCCATAAACCCTCTGAAGCTATAGATTGGCAAAATTAGCAATGAGTGTAATTGTTTTCACTTGACAGCTTTGTAACAAAAAGAAGTATAGTTCCTGGTTTGTAGAGTCTTAAAATTTCACTGATAGTCAACATAAAAATTAGTTGCTGACTTATTCCCAACAAATAAAAAGCAATTCAAATTTTGGCTTTCCTGTAAGGATTTCAGTTAAGCATGTGTTGCATGAGTAGGTTAGATACATGGAATGGTCTACTTTTCCCTGAACCCAAAGTACCAATTCCACATTCTGGCGAGCACAGTGATACTTTATGTTCCAGAGCAAACAGCACCATGCATCCACAGCCATATAAAACCTGGTCCACGATGGTGAGATGACACTTATTTCTTTCCAGACCATATTCTTTTTGTTCCTTTTGCACCAATATTGGATATTGGATCAGGGATATCTATACCCAAATTTTTACAGTATTTGTATGTGAACATTAATCTTTGTTGGTAAAATGCAAACAGAAGAATGAAGGGCATAAGATTTTTCTCTTCGTCTTTGCAAAGGATTTCATTCTTTATCTTTTGAATGGTAGCAGATATTGTTGTATAAGGCAGTTAATACCTGAAAAGGTAAACTGATATCATGAGAAAAGCTCTGCTGACCAGAACGTAAAGGACTGCTCCCAGAAGGAGCTAGACAATTGCTACTGGTTTAGGTGAAGTTGTTCTAATACTAAGTTCCATGTTGCTAAACAGTAATCTATATTTACACTTTATCTGAGATCTCACAAAAGACTATCTTGTAACTCAAATGTCATGCAATTCACTATTAGGTACAATGTAGTAACCTAGATCATTAGAAAAAATCGAATCTCTCTTCCGCCAAAGACCTTCTGTGGGCATCCTTCCCCATGAACAGTAAGGGCGACACAGTGGTTCAGTGGTTAGTACAGCTGCTTCACAGTGCTAGGGACTATCGTTCAATTCCAGCCTTAGGTGACTGTCTGTGTGGAGTTTGTACATTCTCCCTTTGTCTGCGTGGATTTCTGACAGGTGCTCTCATTTTCTCCTACAGTCCATAGATGCGTTAGATGGATTAGTCATGCTACTGGGCCCAGTGATGTACAGGCTAGGTGGATTAGCCATAGGAAATGCAGGGTTACAGGGTGGGGTTGATCTGGGTATAGGATGCTTCTTGGAGGGTCAGTATTGACTGGATGGGCTGAATGGCTTGCTTCCATACTGTAGGGATTCTATTATATGGTAAAGTCTATGAATACCAAGAAGGAATGGTGACTGTGAATCTACCCGAGGCATCTCAGATTGTACCACAACACATAACAGGTGTATTTTCAATAAGTCATCATTTGAAGTATATTAAGTGAAGCCAGCACATAAATATGTTTCTACTCAGGTTAATGTATACATATTTAAAATCTGTGCCTGTTCAGCAATTTTTGCTGGATAGACATGTGTTTTTAAAAGCCAAAAAAACCAAAAGTAGTCACTTCTATTTAGTCTTTCAAAACTCTTCACAATTTTAATAATCTCTATCAAAATGCATTGTAGACTTCTGTTTTCAAATGGTTTTGATTCGCCAATATTCTATCCAATCACATCATCCAAAGCCAGGAATTGCCCTAATAGATCGATACCATGACCTTACTCCATGGATAACTCAAAACTACATGCAATATTTAAACAAATGTATTGTTATTTTTTCATCAACACTTGGTCAAGATCCTGCAACTTCCTAACAGCATTGTGGGTGTAGCTACTACATCTTGAGGCAGCCCTCAATCACCTTCTCAAGGACAATTAGGGACTTGCAATGTTGGCTAAGTTCATATCCAATTAATGGTCAATAAAACAAAACAATTCTAACTAATCAAAAACAAAGACTATGGAAATTGGAAATAAGAACAGAGAAAATGCTGGAGAGAACTGTTCTGGAACAAGAAACAGAGTTTATATTTCAACTCCAGTAGTTTGCTTTGGAATTGAAGAAGAGTTATATTGGAGTTGAAATGTTAATTCTGTTTTCATTCCACAGATTCTGCCAGACCAATTGAGTTTCTCCAGCAATTATTGTTCCAACTGAAGCTTTCCAGTAATTCATAATTTACAATTCTGGACAGAGAATATGAGGAAGAAATTAAATGCTCAGTGCCAGACTATCGGAAAAGGCTAAGGATTGCAGGTGTAAATCTTCAAAGATGTGTATTTAATCATGTTATTCTGAAATATCTGACTATTGCTTGTACATGTTCTATTGCTAAACTATGAAGAAAATTAGAAGAGGAAGAGATTTCAAAACTGGTTTTGAGTTTATTACACAGGTCTTCCTATGCTTGCTAATATATTTGCATATCAATGTATCAAATTGAATATATTTATGTAACTGCCAATCATGAAAAACATTGAACATGAGTAACTTTACATAGCAGTTAGTGAAGATCACGTGCCAATGATTTTGATCATTTTTAATCATAATTATGTGTAAGCCCTCCCCCGCAAGTTTAATTACCAACATGTGACAATCAGATGTGGAAATGGTAGCAAGGTATAACAAGGAGAAATGTTTCTTTCAGTTGGTCCATTTTTAGCATGTTTAAGAAGCTGATGGTCAGTCAGTCAAATGGCACAAACACGCTAGTATTTTGTGTGACTAATCTGCAATGTCTGAACTGTAAGCACATGTATTTGTTAATGCCAGTTTAGTTGGTTGCATTTGTAACTCTTCTGTGTTATCATTGAAGAGATCATGACCTTAAGGAACGAACATATCCAATTCTACATGAAGCAAATGGGAATTGGGTGTCAGAGATCGGATAGTGCCACTTTCTGTTACTGTTGCCTTTGGACAACAACATCTTGTATCGTCACACTGCAAGATTCAACGCCTTCTTTTGTCATTCAAAATGACGTACCTTACACCTGACACCATTGCGTATTGACCCATGGAACTTTGTCATGTCACAAGTGTTTGCAACTGAACAGTTTAGAATTTGCAGATCACACAGCCATTGATTTAACTGCCTCTACCAGTCTCGATGACACCCTGAATATCTATTATGGTTGACTGTGCACCAATTGCTGCAGAGAAAAGGTTACTGGGGGATTTAAAGCAAACTACTGGTTTGCCAAACTTAGCCGCAAAATATAAGAGAGGGCTTGCATTTTGTTAGCAACTTCATTGCTTCTATATATCCCAAGTTGCTGTGCAGCTAATTCAGTATTGTTTGAAGTCCCAATGCTGTAATGCAAAAGCCAACACATGCATAACAAGCTTCCACAACAGCAGCATGATAACTGACAGGTTAGTGACCTAGTGAAATTGCCTGTGGAATAAATATTGAGCAGACCAAATTTTGCAGTTTAGTTTGGTTTGCATTTTAATGTGGTGCTATGTGAGCTTTTCAAAGGTTAATAATCCTATACGTCCACAATGTATGATGGGCCTGATCTATTTGATGATGTTCTTCTTATATAAAGTTGAGTACTGGCCACAAATTATATAAGGAAAAGTTTGCTAAACTAAGAATTGGCCTTTCAAATGGAGAAATGTACTTTATGAAGTCAGAGCTAATCTAGATAGGTCATATTTCTTGAACTCTGCTAAATGTTCAGATAGATTGTGCAAAACCCAAGTATCAAATCCTTTAATTCAAAAGCATTAAAAATAGTTTGACATTTTTCAGGTGGTTAAAATCACCAATTTTATCTCAATAATTGCACAATACTTAAATACATTAAAGAAGAAAGGTTTTATTGACCTGAAACTGAACCCAAAATGTTTGAAATGTTCAAATGCATTTAAGATCCTTGAGAAGAAGAAGATAGCACCTTTAGTACTGATGGCGTTTGACAGACATTGTAATCATGGTTTGGAAACTGTTCACTAACATCATTGAAACCATTTTGGAAAGTTTCTTCATTAGGCAAGTAAAACATTAACCATAATATTTGAAGGTAACCACAAGGTAACTTTAAAAGAACATCAGGTTATGATTGAAACATTAGGAAAATAGCCTCTGGTTGTCCAGTTCAAACCACCCCAGTGATTGAAAGCCAGAATTAATTCAGCAGGATGTATTACAAAAAGGTTTTTGTTTTTATTACTTGAAGTTGCCTTTACTAGATTCGTGGAGGAGAACAGTTTAGCCTGTGGGTGTCTTCTGTGCAGCCATCTAAAAGATAAACACTCTGAATCAATGGATGAACTAGCACAGCACAAGGCACACATCAGCTTGTGGTGTTAAATGGAAGAAACCCCGAGGAGTCCAAGGTGGACTATTACTGTGCAATTATGTGCTTGCCTTTAAGCTGCATTACATTGCAGCCAAATGTATTCTCTTTCGCCTCCCTTTGCTGAGGCCACAGTCCCATGCCATTTGCTGACATGATTGTTTTTCTCTTAAGAGTTTGACTACAGTATGGTAATTTCCAGCATATTGTTTGCTGACGTACAGACTGTCTTACATATAGTCACACACTATTCACACATCCAGCTCAAGATTCGTCCTTTCAAGCAGATTGAAACAGGTTTCTCAGTAAGATTTCATAAAGTAATACTATCTTATTTCCGACTTTTTTTCTGCAATAGATGATGAGGTTCCAGTGCTATAACAAAGTCAGTATGTGCTTGTACCACATCTGGGCTCTAAGAGTTACATGGCATTATACTGTCTATGGGAGCTGATTAGTTCAGTTCAATAGAATGTTAGCATGACTCAGAATAATATGGAGAGCACAGGGTTCAATTGCTGTTTTACTGAGTCAGACTTTTGATTTGCATTCACACCCTGCCTTGTAGCAAGAAAATGGCAATGACAAACAACTAGAAAAGAAACTAGCCTGGCTTTAAACTTCTGCAGATAATGAAACAAGGACCTGCTCCTGGACAAAGCATATGTCATTAGTTCACATAGAATATACAGGAGAAAGTGAGGATTGCAGATGATAGTGATCAGAGTCGAAAAGTGTGGTGCTGGAAAAGTACAGCAGGTCAGGCAGCATCCGAGGAGCAGGAGAATCGACTTTCAGACATGAGACCTTCGTCAGGAATGTATACAACACATGAAGAAGCCATCCAACCTATGGGCAGTGTTTATTCTCTATTTGAGCCTCCACCCACTCTCCCTCATCTAGTTCTATCAGTATAATTCTCTCTTTCCTTCTCCATTGTGTTCCTCTCTGCTGCATTATCACATGGCACACCCTAAGTAATATGTATACAGTCTATAATGACCCCTACCTGGGGGACACCAACTATGTTGGCAAAATCTTCTGCCTGGACTGTAGCCCTGAGCATGTCACAGGGAAACAAGATGAAGCTCTGTGCTCTCACACAAACTGCATCGCGGTAACTGCCTTGATATATGCCTGGGCTGAGTATTGAGATATAGTCACCAGTGGATCCTGGCTGAAGCATCAAGTTGCAGAAAGATTCAGTGCAGCCGTCACCTTGACTGAGTTAGGATGGCCACCAACCGCGTCATGTCATAGGACCTGCTCCAGAGGTCAGCGTAGATTAATGATGGTGCGCTGGGATATCCTCAGTCTATGTAGCTGTGCACCTCACTCATCTGGAGGAATTAGCATCAAGGACAATAGACTCAATGCCTCCTGTACTTCCTCATATACTGAGGAGACCGTCACCTACAATTACATCATGTGGAGGCTGTAACTGGGTTTGCTGCCAGTCCTGGTCTTGTTGGTGCATCTTCCTCCTCCATTTCTCTGCAGCTGTGTAGCCCCAAGGTCAGTGACAACTATCCCTGCCATGGCTGAATCCAGTGGTAAAGGATCAAATAAACCTGACTGAGGAATATCAGAAACAGAATAGCAATGTGTGCAGTCAGCTTTCAGGCAATTCATCAAAGATGGTTTAGAATGGCCCTCAGTTCAGTGAGACATGGAGGACTCTGACAAGGAGGGTTGTGGAATGTCTCAACATGGACCTCTACACTGATGTATGCACCACAAACCAAATAGAGTTTTAGATTGCAAATGTGTAGGATCACTGAAAACTTGTCAGCCCTCCCTGCAAACAACACCCTCACCCCTACAACAATCCAGAATGGACAAGTTGCACATACGATCATGTTGTCAAATACCATGCATCAAGTGAGAGGAAATCAGTTCCATGCCCTTCTCCAGCCTATGAGACCTTGGAATGTCTTTGTAAATTGTCATGGCTGCTGGGAGTTGTAAGGTCACATGTGATTATATCTGTTTCTTTGAGATGACCATGATCTATCTGTAATGATCAATGGCATGGTCAAGATTGTTTGTGACCAGGATTTCTATTCCATTGTGTGCAAGATACCTCTTCAACCTATTCAGTGTAAGTGTTTGAATAACACAATTGCCACTCTTATATTCAAGATTAGAGTGGTGCTGGAAAAGCACAGCAGATCAGGCAGCATCCGAGGAGCAGGAAAATCAATGTTTCGGGCAAAAGCCCTTCATCAGGAATTGCCGGAAACATCGATTTTCCTGTTCCTCAGATGCTGCCTGATCTGCTGTGCTTTTCCAGCACCACTCTAATCTTGATTCTAATCTCCAGCATCTGCAGTACCCACTTCTGCCTGCCACTTTTATATTGTCAACATGCTGTGTGACATTAACATTATGGAAAGCTTTGTCATTTTCTGTAATCTGCCTTTTGTTTGTTTAATCTCATGCATGTATTTGCAATTGTGAACCTACTTGATACCTTCCTGTCTGCCAATGTTGTGGTATTTTACAATGTTGTTGGTCTCCAGTGTTTTGTTTTAGAGTCTGCCTTGATGTTGAAACCAGATTTCCTACACATGCATGCTCAATACAGTTCTGTTATAAAGGTGTGAGGGGTACTGTACTTTCAAGAGAGTTAAAAGTTAGCGGAATTACCTGGCACAACACCAAGTGCTCTGAACAAGGTAACAATGTAACATTTGGTTGAACAGCTAGAGTAGCTGGGTTGCCTGGAGTTAAAACATGCACAAATTCGGCTAATTAGTTTAAATTATGCCCCAAAAGACCAAACTCCAATCAAGTTTGAATTTAGTATTTTGACAATATTAACACCAATGAAATGATCCGTTGCTTTAGGATATAAAACTGAAAAAAAGTTGAACAGTTGGAGGAGAACTGTCAAAAGACTAACAAATCTCTGAGAGGTACCTATCTAGAGAGGAGTTTGCACAGAGAAAAAATATCAACACCAACTTGAAGAGCAAATCTACAGAGGAAAACACAAAAAGAAGATTTGACAGCAGGCTGGTTTTGAAATTTGAATTTTTTGGTAAATCTTAATCGGGGGCTTTATCGGACTAGTATTGTAGAGGGTAAAAGATAGGTTAGAGAAAGGAGCTGTAAATAGCTGTTAATTAATTATTCTCTGTTAGACTTTAAAAATAGAGTTGTTAATTTTTACTTTAGGTCATGACTTTTGGGAATAGTTCCTTGCATCTCGAATTTTAACAGATTACACCACAGCCGGGGGAGGGGGGGTTACTTGTGTTGTAACAGTTCTAACATCATCCCCCAGCTATTAAACCTGCCTTCAGCTGATAAAGACAAATGTGCCATGTCCTGGTACCTCTGACAGACATGCCCACCAAGGTTCTCCTAATCCTCAGTACTTCCTAGGGTCCTACCATTCATCACATATTCCCTTGTTCACATGGTATGGTATCTATATCCCATGAATGAATTTAAAAAGTCAGTTACACCAGTTCCATTTAAACCAGCCAACCACCTATACTGGGAAAAGCTCAACAGGTCTGGCAGCAGATGTGAAGAGAAATCAAAGTTAACACTTCGGGTCTGGTGACCCTTCCTCTATATCTGCAGTTCTTTCAGCGTTTGTCACCTATACTAGGTGCTGACTATTCCATCACTATAAGCACCAATTACAAAGGGGTCACTTAAACCAAGTAAAACAGGACAGCTATTTCAGGATTTTTGTTTGAGAAGTTGTTCATCTTCTGTCTGTCTCTGTCCACTGTTTAAGGATTTAAGACTTTCTGACAGAGTTTACTAATTTCTGGCACAGGTATAATCTTCTGAAAATAAGTACATTAAGTGATGGGAGATTTTATCAGAGCAGGAGAAAATGTCATCTTTGATTGCTTAAAAGGTGTGGCTTGAAATGATTGCAGGATTGGCACTAAGAACAAATATACTTTTGCCAAGCTTAGTAAGTAAACTGACCTTCTCATATTCTTGTGACTCATACTTTTCAATAAGAATGAACAGAACAATCAGTAAATAGGGCTTTGAAACTTTCACAAGTAGACAGTAGGGATTCTTTTATCAGCCTTGTGTCTTATTCAGATATTTTCTGGTGGCTTGAGAAGATCTGTGGAAGCCTTGAGGCCCTCATCAGTCTTGTTTCTATCAGGGAGAGGGCACAGAGACAAACGGTCAAAGGTGATGCTATTATAGAGGTTGGCAGATATTCTTCATGGACGCAATTATTGAACTGCATTAAATAATTGTAGGTGGTTCAAGACTTACTGTACGAGCAGAACTTGTCCATATCACCAAACAATGTGAAGGTCAGATGTGTTTTTCAATTTCTTGCATTTGGCTCATTATAATTGCCTGACAATAACTTAGGGATGTACAGACTAAGATTATGTACTGCATTAGAGTTGTGATTGACACACTTTGTGAGAGGGATATTCTAGGTTTATACATTTCTGTAGAGGTGGGAACAGAAATTCCAGAAAAATACAACAATTCTCTATTGTGCCAAAAATGTTGAGCATCACTAAATATATAAACTGAGGAACCCAGCATTAAATCCCCATGAATTACTCATATTCAAAAGGTTTCTATACATTTGTGTGCAGATAGTTTATGATACACACCAGAACATAAGAAAAAGTAGCAAGCATAAACCATAGGATCTGTAATTGTCACGAGTGTCAAATTTAATTTGAATTATAAGATTTAAGTCAATTACAAAGAAAAACTGAATTCCAAAAGGTCTTCCAGTCCTCACTAATGACAAAACCACCCTAAATATATTTTCACGAGTGTTATGGAAGTTATTACATTTATCACCAAAAGCACAAAACAGTTATACTTATTGTAGGCAGAGCACTCACTCAGTCAATTTAGGACATCAGCTTGTGACATAGAGTCAAGCAGTGGCTTGTCTTGTTCTGTTTAGTTGGTTGAAGTTTTTCTTATTGTTGCAATCCTGATTGATAAGAGTTCCTGCTCAATAATCCTTGCTAGCCACTGTTTCTGTTCATGGTCAGTGGTATCCCTGGGCTCTAACTGCTTTGCCAACACATGAACAGCACACACACAGCCTCAGATTTGTGAATGGCATCATACCCAATTTCTGATTGGTTTCTTAAGGGAAATGATCAGCTTGCTGACATTACTTCTTGTTATCTCATGACTAGTACCCTATGATATCAGTCACTCGTGGGTGCATCCTTTTCAACACTGCTTTCCCTCTTAATTTACTGTGTTTATCTGTTTCTGAGATAATGGTGCAACATGGAGAAATTTACATCTTCCTTATAGGATCTGTGGTGCTATGTCCAAATAATTAATATTATCTCAGATGTCTGATTGATATATCTTTGTGTTCTGAGGGGTTCAAGAGTCTATTAATACATTTTAGCTACAGGAGCCACTTGTTAATGTGTAACTTAACAATGATTGTTGGTGCTTGCAACAGTTTACAAAAATCTGTGCAGAGTATATATAAAGATCAGTGCAGCAACAACTGAGGGAGCAAGATTCATTTTAAAATATACAGCATGATATATTCAATTAAAACATATAAAACATCAAAAACAATGTGATTAAAAATTAATTACAGCACCAATTTACAACATTATACATAAGTTTTGTCACAAAGTTAGCCCCTTTTTTGCTAAAAGCTGTTCCTTGGCTCAAGGAGACTCTGTCCTTGATTTTTTTCAGGGAGGCAATAAACCGGGCCGGGCTCCAATCAGTCTGGTTTGGTACAGAGATGAAAAGGACTTTCAGAGGTCTTTTGTTTATATGTAAACAGCTGAGACTTCAGGCCAAAATGGTCATGCTTTAGAAGTGGCCTGTATAGAGAGTCATAGAGATGTACACCACAGAAACCCTTCAGAACACCTCGTCCAGGCCGACCAGATATCCTACCCTAACCTAGTCCCATTTTCCAGCACTTGCCCCCATCCCGCTAAACCCTTCCTATTCATATACCCATCCAGATGCCTTTCAAATGCTGTGATTGTACCTGCCTCCACCACTTCCTCTGGCAGTTCATTCCATACACACATCATCGTGTGCTTAAAATGTTGCCCCTTAGGTCTCTTTTATATCTTTCCTCTCTCACTTTAAACCTATACCCTCTAGTTCTGGACTTGCCCATCCCAAGGAAAAGACTTTATCTTTTTATCCTATCCATGCCCCTCATAATTTTATAAACCTCTATAAGGTCACCCTTCAACCTCCGATGCTCCAGGGAAAACAACCCCAGTCTATTCAAACTCTCCGATAGCTCAAATCCTCCAACCCTGGCAATATCCCTGTAAATCTTGTCTGAACCCATTCACAACATCCTTCCGATAGAAAGGAGACCAGAGTTGCATGCAACATCCCAAAAGTGGCCTAACCAATGTCTTGTACAGCCACAACATGACCTCCCAACTCCTGTACTCAATGCTCTGACCAATAAAGGAAAGCATACCAAACACCTTCTTCACTATCCTATCTACCTGCGATTCTACTTTCAAGGAGCTATGAACCTGCACTCCAAGGTCTCTTTGTTCAGCAACACTCCCCAGAACCTTACCATTAAGTGCAAAAGTCCTGCTCTGATTTGTTTTTTCAAAATGCAGGACCTCGCATTTATCTAAACTAAACTCCATCTGCCTCTCCTCAGCCCATTGGTCCATCTGATCAAGATCTCATTGTACTCTGAGGTAACCTTCTTTGCTGTCCACTACACCTCCAATTTTAGTGTCATCTACAAACTTACTAACCATACCTCCTATGTTCACATCTAAACCATTTATATAAATGACAAAAAGCAGTGGACCCAACACCAATCCTAATGGCATATCACTGGTCACAGACCTCTAGTCTGAAAAGCATCTCTTCACCACCACCCTCTATCTTTTACCTTCGAGCCAGTTCTGTATCCAAATGGCTAATTTTCCCTGTATTCCATGAGATCTAACTTTGCTAACCAGCCTCCCATGAGGAATCTTGACGAATGCCTTACTGAAGTCCATATAGATCACGTCTACTACTCTGCCCTCAGCAATCCTCTTTGTTACTTCTTCAAAAAACTCAGTCAAGTTTGTGAGACATGATTTTTCCATGCCGAAAGCCATGGTGACTATCCCGAATCAGTCCTTGCCTTTCCAAATACATGTACATCCTGTCCCTCAAGATTCCCTCCAACAACTTGCCTACCACCGATATCAGGCTCACTGGTGTATAGTTATCTGGCTTTTCCTTACCACTTTTCATAGATAGTGGTACCATGTTAGCCACCCTCCAGTCTTCCAACACCTCACCTGTGACTATCGATGATACAAATATCTCAACAAGGGGCCCAGCAATCACTTCCCTCGCTTCCCTCAGAGTTCTAGGGTATATCTGACCAGGTCCTGGGGATTTACCCACTTTTATGTATTACAAGACATCCAGCAATTCCTCCTCTGTAATATGGACACTTTTCAAAATGTCACCATCTATTTTCCCACATTGTATATCTTCCTTGTCCTTCTCCACAGTAAACACTGATGTAAAATACTCATTTAATATCTCCCCCATCTCCTGCAGCTCCACACAAAGGCGGCCTTGCTGATCTTTGAGGGGCCCAATTCTCTCCCTTGCTACCCTTTTGTCCTTAATGTATTCATGAAATCCTTTTGGTTTCTCTTTAAGCCTATTTGCCAAAGCTATCTCATGTCCCCTTTTTGCTCTCCTGATTTCCCTCTTAAGTATACTGCTACTGTCTTTATACTCTTAGAACATAGAACATAGAACATAGAACATTACAGCGCAGTACAGGGCCTTCGGCCCTCGATGTTGCGCCGCTCTCTCATACTAATCTGAAGCCCATCCCACCTACACTATCTTCTAAGGATTCACTCGATCTCTCCTTTCTATACTTGACTACGCTTCATTCTTTTTCTTAACCAAAACCTCAATTTCTTTAGTCATCCAGCATTCCCTATACCTACCAGCCTTTCCTTTCACCTTAACAAAATATACTGTCTGTGGAGTCTCGTTATCTCATTCCTGAAGGCTTCCCATTCTCCCACCACCCCTTTACCTGTGAACATCTGCCCCCAAACAGCTTTTGAAAGTTCTTGCCTAATATCGTCTAAATTACCCTTCCTCCAAGTTAGAACTTCAATTTTTAGATCTGGTCTATCCTTTTCTATCACTATTTTAAAACTAATAGAATTATGGTCGCTGGCCCAAAAGTGCTCCCTCACTTAAAGCTATTCCTTATGAAAAACACCACTCCCCCTCCTCTCTCGCTCCCCCCACCTTCCTATAGCATTTGTATCCTGGAACATTAAGCTACCAGACCTGTCCATTCCTGAGCCACATTTCTGTAATTGTTATGATACCCCAGTCCCATTTTCCTAACCATGTCCTGAATTCATCTGCCTTCCCTGTTTGGCCTCTTGCATTGAAATAAATGCAGTTTAATTCATCACTCCTACCTTGTTCTCTGCTTTATTCCTGCCTGCCCTAACTGTTTGACTCGCTCCTTTTCCCAACTGTCCTTGAGCCTGTCTCTGCCATTCAAGATCATGGGTGATCTTCTTCCCCAACTTCATTTCCCTATCCATTCTTTGTATCCTTTGAGTTCATTTTCCCCTAAAATCTATGATTCTCAAACTTGAATCAGCCACTTGGAGCTTTCTGTGAGACTTCTAATGTTTGATAATCATTTGAATGAAGAAATTTCTCTTTCACTCAGTCCTAAATGATTGACCTCTTCTCCAGAATCTATGATACCTTGTTCTAGAGTCTATAACCAGGGGAAAATAGCACGTCAAATAACAATACCAAGGATCGTACCTTACAAGAACAATCAGTTATTTCTGATTATGACATTCAAATGCAATGAACTATTTGAGAGTTTAAGCACTTGGTGATTAGTATTTGTCATCTATGATCCTTACACATTGAGTATCTGTACATTTATCTCATAATTTGCATCGCTCGTGTCAGATATGCTTGAATGACACTTGAAGTTGTAACTGTTTTAAATTAGTCGTTGATTCACTTTGTATGTGAAAATACTTTTTTTTCTAGAAATCACATTTCTGAGAGATATTGAAAACAGAAAGTGTTAGTTAAACATGAGCTGCTTATGCAATAATTTATTTTGGTCTTAAAAGCTGATGAACAAAAAGAAAACAAAGTTGCATGACTAAAGTGGTCCAAAATCATGTCTTTTCAATCACGTCTTTGCAATCACATGACGGTGGTAATAAAAGGAAAATACTACAGATATTGGAACTCTGAAATAAAATCAGAGAATAACCAAAAAAAAAGGACCTGTGCGCCAGATTGGAAAGGTAACGAGTTTTTTTTAATTCCTTATTTTTTCATCTGTCTCTTTGGGAATTTAGAATAGTGGGAATGGAGGTTAGGGCAGTTGAATGTTCCTCCTGCAGAATGTGGGAGGTAAGGGTCACCATTAATGTCCCTGCTGACTACATCTGTTGGAAGTGCACCCAACTCCAGCTCCTCGAAAACCGCATTAGGGAGCTGGAGCTGGAGCTGGATGAACTTTAGATCATTCGGGAGGCAGAGGGGGTTATTGAGAGGGGTTACAGGGAGGAAGTCACTTCTAAGGTACAAGAAAAAGGCAAATGGGTTACAGTCAGGGCAGTGCCGGGAACCCCTGTGGCCATTCCCGTCAACAATAAGTATACCGTTTTGGATACTGTTGGGGGGATGACTTACCAGGGGAAAGCAGTGGGGTACAGGGCTCTGGAACAGAGTCTGTCCCTGCTGCTCAGAAGGGAAAGGGGAAGAGGAGCAGAGCAGTAGTCATTGAGGACTCCATAGTTAGGGGTACAGATATGAGGTTCTGTGGGGATGAGAGAGACTCACGGTTGGTGTGTTGCCTCCCAGGTGCTAGGATTCGTGATGTCTCTGATCGTGTTTTTGGGATCCTTAAGGGGGAAGGGGAGCAGCCCCAAGCCGTGGTCCACAAAGGCATCAACGACATAGGTAGGAAGAGAGATGGGGATTTAAGGCAGAAATTCAGGGAGCTAGGATGGAAGCTTAGAGCTAGGACGAACAGAGTTGTTGTCTCTGTTGCCCGTGCCACGGGCTAGTGAGGCAAGGAATAGGGAGATAGAGGAATTGAGCACATGGATACAGGGATGGTGCAGGAGGGAGGGTTTTGGATTCTTGGATAATTGGGGCTCTTTCTGGGGTAGGTGGGATGTCTACAAGCAGGATGGTCTTCATCTGAACCAGAGGGGTACAAATATCCTGGGGGGGACATTCGCTAAGGCTGTTGGGGTGGGTTTAAACTAATCCAGCAGGGGGATGGGAACCAAAATTGTAGTTCAAGTATAGAAAAGGTTGAAAGTAGGGAGGCCCAAAGTCAAGT
>NC_057715.1:19031219-19034647 GCF_004010195.1 Chiloscyllium plagiosum
CAGGCACTTACCCAGATACCCATATACACACACAGTCATAAGCACAACCACATACACACAGACACATACATACACACAGATACCCATAGACACACACACACTCATAGACACAACCACATACACACAGACACATACATACACACAGATACCCATAGACACACACACACTCATAGACACAACCACATACACACAGACACATACATACACACAGATACCCATAGACACACACACACTCATAGACACAACCACATACACACAGACACATACATACACACAGATACCCATAGACACACACACACTCATAGACACAACCACATACACACAGACACATACATACACACAGATACCCATAGACACACTCACACTCATAGACACAACCACATTCTCACAGACACATACATACACACAGATACCCATAGACACACACACACCCATAGACACAACCACATACACACAGACACATACATTCACACAGATACCCATAGACACACACACAGTCATAGACACAACCACATACATAAAGACACATGCATACACATAGATACCCATAGCACAACCAAACATACAGACATATACATACACAGATACCCTTAGACACACACATACTGAGACAGACATTCATATACACACACAACCATATGCACACACATACAGACACCCACATATACACAGACTCCCATACACTACACAGGCACAAACACCCATAAGACACACATATATACAAATGCACACCTGCATTCAGACACAACTACACACAGACATACACAAATACCCACATACATACACTCCAAAGTCACCTAAAGACTCATATATACACACAAACACTCACAAACCCCACCTAGTGGCAATGGTAGCTATGTGCGTCTCAAATTAATCAAATGGTTGGAAGATTGCCAAGGATTGTCCTCAAATCCCACCACTAAATGCCAGCAAGAGAGACCCTTCGTGATGTTTTTGGTGGCTGGGGTTCGAGAAGGGGTTTAAGCAGGAGAAGATGGGAATAGGGAAAAGATCTGATCGCTGAAGCTGTGGAGTCAGGGGATGGAGGAAGAAACTATTCTTGCCCCTGAGAAAGGTGCTTGTATTATCTGTTCATGAGGAGGGGTTTGGTGGGAAAGGGTTTAGCGGGAGGATTGGTTTGGATGCTAGGGGGTGGGGTCAACCAGCAGGGCTATGGTACCAGGGATATGGTGGAGGTGCCTGAGAATTCCAATCTGAAGGGTTTGTTAGAGATTTTGTTTTGGTGCTTGGGATGTGAAGAGATGGTAATGGTAATCCAAAGGCCCAAGATGGGCACACGGGTTCAAACCTCATCATAACGGCTGGTGGAATTAAAGATCAGTGACTGAAAAATTGGAAGTGAAAGGCAGTCTCAGGAATCAATTCTCAAAAAAAAAGCAAAATCCTGTCTGGTTCATGAATGCATTCAGGGAAGAAAATCTGTGTCCGTAATTCATCTGGCCTACACGTGACTCCTGACTCTCAGTGGTTGATGCTGTAACTGCCCTCTGAAATGGCCAGCGTGGCACTGGGTTCAAGAGCAATTAGACCTGGGCAGGAATCATGACTTTGTCAACATCACCCACAGTCCATGCAAGTTTAAATTAGTACAAGAGATCAAGGTTTCCTGGTGGAGGTGAGGGATCAAAGGTTATACCAGGGCTGGGATGACCCTGACTTTGCCGCTTTCTCTCACCTCACACCCCCCAAACACTCGGATCTCCTCAACCTACAGTACCTTCAGTCAGCCTCAAGATAAAGTTGGGTTTGAGTTTGGAAACAGATTTTTAAGACTTTAACTTCTCTCTTGACTCAAAACTCCACTTTTTAGACCAATAGGCAAACTCAGTTGGATTAATGCTAATGAGTTATAATTGGATAGGCTGGGGCATTTTTTCACAGGACCTGGAGGGGTGACCTTATTGAGGTTTATAAAATCATGAGGGATATGGATAAGGTGAGTAGCAAAGGTCTTTTCACTGAGGTGGTGGGTGGAGGGTGGGGTTTCAAAATTGAGGGGGCATATTTTGAAAGTGAGAAGAGAAAGATTTACAAAGGACATGTGGGACAACGTTTTTACATAGAGAGTAGTTTGTGTGTGGAATGAACTGCTGGAGGAAGTACAGTGACAACATTTAAAAAACCTTTGGATAAGTTCATGATGAGGAAAGGTTTGGAGGGATATGGGCCAAACGCAGGAAAGTGAGACTAGTTTAGTGTGGGAACATGATCGGCATGGACTGGTTGGATCAAAGATGAAGGGCTTTTGCCCGAAACGTCGATTTTCCTGCTCCTCGGATGCTACCTGACCTGCTATGCTTTTCCAGCACCACTCTAATCTAGAATCTGGTTTCCAGCATCTGCATTCCTTGTTTTTACCTGGTTGGATCAAAGGGTCTGTTTCTGTGCTGTATGACTCCTAAATTCATAAAAATTGCCAGTTATTTTGTACCATATTGTACATATATTGTACGTATATAAAAATGCTTCAAGAAGATGGTAAATAATTTTTCTCAAATGCCTCCCTCTTCAGCTGACTGTTGCTCAGAGCAGGCTCTTACTGGTTAATGTCCTGGAGACTTGAAACCTGGACATTTGCAAACATCAAATCCTCAAATTCTTTTTGCAGTGAGGGCTCCTCTCTCAAGTGTGTTTTGTGTTTCTAACAGAGTCTTGGGTTTTAACACCGACAGAATCAAGAGCAACTTGAATCCTGTTGTTTATTTTCTTTTTAACAGTTACCTGCACAAGAACAAGCTCTTGTCATCCTTCAACGAGGATGTCTTTACAGGAGTCTTGGGTGGACCCACTCTGCTGTACGTAATTACTATTAGAAGGCCAGTTGAGGGTTGATTTAGTCTCAGGAGAATTCCTGGAAGACCTGCATTAATAAAGAAAAGACAAGCATCACAAAGGGATGGCCAAATAGTGCCTGTTGGGACGTGCAGTATTTTAAATCATTGGGATGACAGGAGCTGACATATTAGGGGCAAACTGGGTGTGGGGAGGGTGGGCTTATTGTGGAGTTGGGAGAACACAGTGTGTGGGAGGGGAGGAACATCGTGTGTGTGTGTGTGAGTATGTGTGTGCGTGGGTATGTGTGTGTGTGTATGTATGTGTGCGTGGGTATGTGTGTGTGTGTGAGTATGTGTGTGTGTGAGTATGTGTGTATGAGTGTGTATGTGTGTGTGTGAATGTGTGTGTGTGAGTGTGTGAATGTGTGTGTGAGTATGTATGTGTGCTGTGGTTCTGTTCGCCGAGCTGGAAATTTTTGTTGCAAACGTTTCGTCCCCTGTCTAGGTGACATCCTCAGTGCTTGGGAGCCTCCTGTGAAGCGCTTCTGTGGTGTTTCCTCCGGCATTTATAGTGGCCTGAACCTGCCGCTTCCGGTTGTCAGTTTCAGCTATCCGCTGTAGTGGCCGGTATAT
>NC_057715.1:19035324-19040964 GCF_004010195.1 Chiloscyllium plagiosum
AACAAAGAACATCCAGGGAATTCCTAGAAGCATGGCACTCATCCACAAATTCCATCAACAAACACATAGACCTGGACCCAATATACAGGCCACTGCAGCGGACAGCTGAAACTGACAACCGGAAGCGGCAGGGACAGACCACTATAAATACCGGAGGAAACACCACAGAAGCGCTTCACAGGAGGCTCCCAAGCACTGAGGATGTCACCTAGACAGGGGACGAAACGTTTGCAACAAAAACTTCCAGCTCGGCGAACAGAACCACAGCAACGAGCACCCGAGCTACAAATCTTCTCACAAACTTTGAGTATGTATGTGTTTTTGTAGGTGGCTCATTGTGGAGAGCCGGGAACACACTTTATATGGGAGGTAGGGCTGATTGCAGGAGAAATCAGGACTCCAGTGGGTTCTTCAATATCTGCATTGATTGGATTATCACTTGATCATTTCTGTTTTTTTCAAATGTCCCAATGAAAATGTTTCCCTCATGACAACACTGTTCTTGCTGGATAACCTGACAGTGCCTTTTGGTCCTGTAGAGATTGGGACTGGAAGGGAGTTAACTCAAAGATCATCCAATTTACCCCAGGAGGGAACAGAAATGACCAGGGGTGGTTTTTAGGGACACGAGGAGCAGGGTGAGAATTGTATTTGAGGTAGTGTCCTGTTACATTCTGTTTCCACAGGATTTGGTGACATTTCCCTGTTCACGGGTGAAAAGGGCCAGTGCCAGTGTTTGCTTCTTCATTCATTCAGGGGAGAGGGGCAATTCCAACCCCATCCATACCCCAGTTGCTCCCATTTAGCCCCTTGTGCAGAATCCCCACTATGCTCTGTATGTAGTCAGTATTCTGCTTACTTTGTGGAAATACCCCTGTCCCAGTTGTGTATTGGGGTGGGGTCAGAGATGAGGTATTTACTTAGGGTGGAACTGGAGGGGGGGGGGGGCACAGGAGGAATGGTCATTGAACACAGGTTCAACACTCCATGGTCTATTGCTCACTCTCCCACTCTATATTTATCAAACAGTTTGATTTCAGCTTGAGAGTGGCCAGTCCGTGAGTTAATAATGGTCTCTCCTTCTCATAGTGATGTTTCTCAGTCCAGTGTCCACTCCCTCCCAAGCAAGGGGCTGGACCAACTGAAGGAACTAATGGCAAAGAATACATGGACATTGAAGAGGTTGCCTCCTCTGAAGACTTTCCTTCACCTCACCAGAGCTGACCTCACGTACCCGAGTCACTGCTGCGCTTTTAAGAACTGGAAGAAGAACAAAGGGTGAGTTAGTGACTGGTGCCCACCTCAAAATGGTATTTTCCTGGGACCATGACTCCAGATACTGAAACCCGCCTGGAGACAAGGTAGTAAACAAAATATTTCTGTGTGACCGCTGAGTCCAGGTTTAATAATGAGGATGTTGCTGACTTTAAGAGATTGAGGTGGGGAGGGAAGGGGAATAGATCATGAAGAAGTACTTCCCTATAAACTAGTCACTACTGTGGAACTGAGTCAATCAAAACCATCCCAAAGGTGCTGCACAGATACTATTACCAAACAAAACTTGACCCTGGGCTAAGTAAGGAGATGTACATCAGGTGAAGAAAATCATGTTTAGATCAAGCGGAGGGTTTTAAGAAGTGTCTTAAAAGAAACTGGGATATGCAGAGGGGATGAGGGAGGAGTTTGAATCTTATCAAACATTGGATTTCAACCTTTTTTATTGAAAGAACTTGCAATATATTGTGAACTACAGTGGCTCAGTGATTAGCACTGCTGCTTCACAGCACCAGGGACCCAGGTTCAATTCCAGCCTCAGGCGACTGTCTGTGTGGAGTTTGCACATTCTCCCCGTGTCTGCGTGGGTTTCCTCCGGGTGCTCCGGTTTCCTCCCACAGTCCACAGATGTGCAGGTCAGGTGGATTGGCCATGCTAAATTGCCCATGGTGTTAGGTGCATTAGTCAAAGGGAAATGGGTCTGGGTGGGTTACTCTTCAGAGGGTCAGTGTGGACTTGTTGGGCCAAATGCCCCAACTGTAGGGAATCTAATTTAAACTTGTCCTTTCTCGCCACTCACACATTGTGAACCTAAAATACTGTAGAATGAATAAAGTCTATTTTTCGCTGAATGGAAATTCTCAAGACTTAACAATTTTGAAACTACTTGAAATTTTCTCAATGCCCTTTCCAATGCTCAGGAAACTCCTGGATCCTGGGAAATCTGCTTGGGACACACTGGTTGGGATAAAGTGTGGATGTGACCACCAGGGGAGCAGAGATTAAAGTCAGCAAGGGTTGGGTGGGGTGGGGGGTTGGTGTTGGGGGAAGAAGTCAGATTTGGAGAAATGCGGATAACACAGAGGGTTGTAAGAATGCAGGAGGTTACAGAAGAAGAGAGGGCTGAGGCAATGGAAGGATTTGAGAAAAAAGGATGAGAAATTTAAAATTGATCACAGGCAACATGTAAACCTGAGAGGTCAACACTGCTGCCTCACAGCATCTGGGATCCAGGTTCCATTCCAGCCTCGGGTAGCTGTCAGCGTGTTGTTTGCACATTCTCCCCATGTCTGTGTGGGTTTCTTCCGGGTGCTTGTACCACAGTCCAAAGACATGCAGGTTAGGTGGATTGACCATGGCAAATTGCCCACAGTGTGCGGGCTAGGTGGGTTAGCCATGGGAGATACAGGGTGGGGGGCGTTGGTCTGGGTGGGATGCTCTTTTGAGGGTTGGTATGGACTCGATGGACTGAATGGCCTGCTTCACACTATGGATTCTGTTAAAAAATTGGATTTTGCTGTTCAGATAGTAAGAGTTAGAGTAGAAGACTGTACCCTGAGTCCTGAATTCAGCTGCACAGTGATACTGAAGCACTTGTCAGATTTACTTCAATAATTATGATCCACATATTCTGCAATGTCTTTTTTTTGCTCTCCAGTTTGCCGTACAGGCTTTTAGAGTCAATAATGTGCAACCATAGCACAAGTCATGGTTTCCGGCAGAGAAGATCCTTCAGTTTACACAGTGAGCTCTTACACCGTGATTACGCTGAGGATAACAACGCAGCTCACTCCTCTAACCAGGCTTCCAAGCTCCGCGATTTCCATAGTAACTCTCACTATTACGTGTTCTTCGAGGAACAAGGAGATGGAGATGTTGGGTTTGGCCAAGAGCTGAAGAACCCTCAAGAGGACCACGTGCAAGCTTTTGACAATCATTATGACTACATGGTGTGCGGAGGCAATGAGGAGATTGCCTGCAAGCCTGAGCCGGATGAATTTAACCCTTGCGAGGACATCATGGGCTACGACTCTTTGAGAATCATAGTGTGGTTCGTTAACCTGTTGGCCATTCTTGGCAACACCTTTGTGCTCTTGATTCTGCTGACGAGTCACTACAAGCTCACAGTCCCTCGTTTTCTGATGTGCAATCTGGCTGTGGCTGATTTCTGCATGGGCGTTTACTTGCTGCTGATCGCCTCCGTAGACCTCTACACCAGGAGTGAGTATTACAATCACGCCATCGACTGGCAGACAGGGCCAGGGTGTAAAACCGCTGGATTCTTCACGGTCTTTGCCAGTGAGTTCTCAGTCTATACGCTGACGGTGATCACACTGGAGCGCTGGTACGCCATCAACTTCGCTATGCGTTTGGACAGGAAGATGCGGCTAAGGCATGCCACCATGGTCATGGTGGGCGGCTGGGTAATCTGCATCACCTTAGCACTTCTGCCCATTTTAGGAGTCAGCAGCTACATTAAGGTTAGCATCTGCCTGCCAATGGACACAGAGTCCCAGTTAGCTCAGGGCTACCTCGTCTTGGTACTGTTGGTCAACATCTTGGCATTTGTCATCATCTGCGCCTGCTATGTCAAGATTTACATCACGGTAAAGAACCCGCATTATAAGTCTGGCAGCAAAGACACAAAAATGGCCAAACGCATGGCAATCCTCATCTTCACCGACTTCACCTGCATGGCCCCCATTTCTTTCTATGCGTTGTCCGCCATCTTGAACAAGCCGCTGATCACCGTGACCAACTCCAAGATTCTGCTGGTCCTCTTCTACCCACTCAATTCCTGCGCCAACCCTTTCCTCTATGTCATCTTCACCAAGGCTTTCCGCCGAGACATCTTCGTCTTGCTGAGCAAGGTGGGCCTCTGCCAGTACCGGGCCCAGCTCTATCGGGGGCAGGCCCTCCCTGGCAAGAATGCCAGCACTCTTGCCAGGAACCAGGGCAATACAGGGGCACCCGTCAACCTTGCCAACGCCAGCCCTCACCAACACCCCAGTAACCGCGGACAGTTGAAGTCTGCTACAAGAGAGTGTATTGTGAGTGAACTGTAACTGCGGATTGCAGGGGGGCCCCCAGGGAAATATTGTTAGACTTGAAGGTTAACTTGTGACTGAACTGGCTGCAGTGGGGAGCAATGAGAAACAAAAGTAGGTTTATTTGTATTATTACAAAATGGTTCAGTTGTTGTAAATTCAAGAGAGGCTATTGAACTGGTTCCACTAATGTATGAGAAGATTATTGGTAGGGTGTCTAATTCCAATGAGCTCGATAATCCCAATCCAGCTACTGGGCTCCCTAGGGGGTCACAAAGTTTCGAGGGGATTTGAGGAATAAATGCTTTCACCCAGAGGGTGGTGGCACTCTGGGACTCATAGCCTGTAAGAGTGGGAGAGGCAGAAACCCTCATCACATTGAAGAAGTATGTGGCAATGCACTTAACACACAAGGCTATGGGCTCAGTGCTGGAAAATGGGATTAGAATTATTAGATGTTTATGACCAGCACAGACACGATGGGTCGAAGGGCCTTATTCTGTGCTGTAGTTCTCCGTGTCTCTTTGACTGTATCCAGGCCCCTTATCATTTTACATTGGGCGTAAAAGTAAAGCCAGACCCCATTAGTCACTGTCAAAGCTGTCAGTATTCTGTTTGTCAAAGGCTGTACTCACAGTCTGGCTCCTGCCTCAGTTAGGTGCAGTGAATTAAGAGCAAACAGAAGTAGTGTTCAATTAATTTGTGTACATTTGAGACTTTCTAATCCCCTCAAATTGGTGCAGGATTACCGTTTGTACTAAACTCCAACAGCAGTTTAAAGGAAGCTAATTGCATGTTATGGACTCCACTACACTCCTGATATCTAACAAAGTAATAGCACTATCTTCCTGTGCCAGCCTACTGGGCAATCCACGTTCACATTCAGAATGCCTTTGAACGATAGTGTCTGTAACACTTCAATTCCATTCCAATTACTAAAATGGAACTGTTCACTCGGGGACTAACCATACCCAGTCTGGAGTTAGTAACATCACTAGAGAAGATCTCCCTCTCCAGCACTTCACTCAGATGGACAGTCAAACAAATTGAGACAAGAGTCTCTAGTTGAAATGCTCCCATGAACATTTATTCAAAATCTGCGAGAGTAGAATAGTGAATATTTCTGAGTGATACTGTTGAGTATAAGATCAATTGAATTGCAAATGATTTGCTCCTGGATTTCATGTGTACTGAGAAAGAAGAGACATTTGTGGATAAATGTCGAGACATTAAAGCTACTTCATTTCAACTCTGGTTTATGTATTGCTTGCAGATAGACTGATGTTATTTTCAGGGCCCGAGCTGGTTTGTTTCTGTG
>NC_057715.1:19041464-19057226 GCF_004010195.1 Chiloscyllium plagiosum
GGACGCTGTGCTAAAATGACCGGCTAAGGGAAGGTCAGGGTCATGCTTGTGCACAAATTGGAGGTGTTCCACAAAGCGGTCACCCAGTCTGCATTTGGTTTCTCCAATGTAGAGTAGACCACATTGGATGCAGCGAATACAATACACAAGGTCAGAGGAGGTACAGGTGAAATGCTGCTTCACCTGGAAAGACTGTTCAGACCCTTAGACAGTGAGCAGGGAGGAGGTGAAGGGGCAGGGGTTGCACCTTTTCTGGTTACATGGGAAGGTGCCATGGGATGTGGGGATGGTGTTGGTTGTCATGGAATGGAGTAGGATATTCTGGAGGGAAAGATCCCTGCAAAATGCAGACAGGGGAATAAGGGGAAGAACAACTCTGCTGGAGTTGTCTGAAATGGCGGAGGATGAACCTTTTAATGTGGAGGTCAGTTTTCTGTTTCTCTTCAGAAATTTCACCCCACCATGTGCTGCCAGACCTGTTAAGTTTCTCCAGCATTCTCAATGTCTTTTCCACAATTCCCAATTGGATTTATGAAAATTATATTGATGACCTTTAATTTTGGTCTCTGTGCTAGTGGAAATAACTTGCCCAAGCCTCTCAAAATTGTTCACAATCTTACAGACTTCTATCAACTAATGTCTCCAATCTCTTATCCTTCCCAATATGTATAATCTCTCAGTTCTGTTGCATGAGTTAATGGTTTTGAAAAGATTAATGTGGAAGACAGCATTAGAGTTTCACACATTGCCAATAAATCTTACAGTCAGCTTGTAAACATTTCTTGTTTTAATAAATGTAACCAACTTGCCAAGATATCCATAACCAAACAGGGAAGCTCAGCATAGGGTCCAGACAGTCAAATTGATTTTGAAGGAAAATGTTAACTTTTCTGAAGCCTTGTTACAACTACCAGTTCATCCTATTCCAGAGTGGCTTACTACTATCAGAATTGTTGATGGAGAAAAAAGTGAAGATTCAACTCTCTTACCAAATATGTTGATTCCATAATTGGGTTCTTGAGGTGGTATTTTCCCACATGACCAGTGTTGATACCTTATCATATTTGCCATCCCTGCTGGTATATGATATGGATATTTGAAATAATTTGCTATCACCGATCCTCCTTTGTCTTGGGCTTATCTAGTGGTTAGAGGGACAGGATACACTACAAAGGTACTGTTCTTAGATAAGAAGCAGGTTCACTTTAGCATTCAATCAATGAATACATCTACGATTAGACAGAAATAACTGCTAGAATCTGAGTTAGCTGGCACAAATATTTCTGCACTCTCAGAAAATAGAACAGAGCTCCAGAGCAGAACTCCTTGTCTCTGTTTATAGACTGTGGTGAAGCATCAGTAAAATAGATGACGTGAATGTAACATGGACTGTAACCCCATAAGAGTCTTTGCTTTATATCACGTAGAAGATTATGAAAATGTTTGTAAGTAGGAATAGTTTTATTGGGAGAAGCAGGCTATTCGTCATGATTGACATTACAATGCATGGTGGTTAACACACTTTGTCAAGGTAATGGATGAAGGAGCTAACTGCAATGATGTGCATGATGTTGAGGTGCTGGTAATAGACTGGGGTGGACAAAGTTAAAAATCACCAGGTTATGGCCCAAAGGTTTTATTTGGGAGTACATGCTTTCAGAGCCCTGCTCCTTTGTCAGGTACTATAACCTGGTGTTGTGTGATTTTTAGCAATAGTATGATAACTTAAGAGTCAGTGCATCAGTAGTAATCACAAATTATCCGTGTAGTTGATCGGGTTGTATAAGGAAGTACTGGAACATGGTCTCATTACAGAACAATAGTACACTAATGCTTAACTTAGACCAACACAGTGAGGAATGTCCTGATCATGAACACACATTATTTACAGACTAATCCAGGCCAACAGCAGAGTCATGTCATCCACCCTCTTGTCAATGATGTACCAATTCCAAATCTGAAGAGAATGAACTCATTCATTCATGGGACATGGGCTTCACTGTCTGGACAAGTGCTTATTACCGATTCCTGGTTGCACTTGAGATGGCGATGGTGAGATGCGTTCTTGAACTGCTATAGTCCGTTTGGTGGAGGTCGACTGATGACGCTATGAGGGAGGGAGTTCCAGGATTTTGACCCAACAACTATGAAGGAAATATATTTACAAGTCAAGCTGGTGAATGGCTTGAAGGGAACTTGCAGGTAGTGATGTATCTGCTTCCTTTGTCCTTCTAGATGGTAGTGGTTGTGGGTTTGGAAGATTCTGTCTAAGAAGCCTCAGTGAATGTCTGTAGTGCATCTTGTAGATGGTACATACTGCTGCTACTGTGCATCAATGAGATTGTGGTGAATGTTTATAGACGTGATGCCAATCAAGTGAGCTGTGTTCTCCTGAATGGTGTTAGGTTTCTTGAGTGCTTTGAAATTGCACCTAAACCAGACAAGAGGCACGACTGACATGTGACTTGTAGATAGTTGACAGGCTTTGGAGTGGTGAGTTAATTGTTGCTAGATTCCGAGACTCTGGCCTGCTCTTAAGGCCAGAATATTTTAATGGCATATACAGAAGAAACTCAATGATCCGAAGGACATGTGCGGAGAGCATTTTGTTCGGTTAATAGAATTCCGGATAATTGAATGCCGGATAACATAGTGTACCCAAGCAGCAGGACCTTGCACTCATGCCAGATAATCCGATATTCAGATAATTGAATGCCTAATAATCGAGGTTCCTCTGTATACCTATTTGGTCAAGGGCAGCTCCCAGACTGTTGATGGTGGGGTTTCAGTAAATGTAACTCCATTGAATGCCAAGCTGAAATAGTTAGATTCTCTATCACTGGGGATGGTCATTGCCTGTCACTTGACTTGCACAAATGTGACTTACCAATTGTCAGACCAAACCTTAATATTGATCACATCTTGCTGCATTGGACATGAACTGCTTCAGTATCTGAAGAGTCATGAACGGTGCTAAACAGAAAGCTGTCAAGCAGGTACTTTCACTAGCATTGCTGGAATATAATCAAGGCCCATAGCCTTTGCAGTGTCCAGTCCATCCAACCATTTCTTGATATCACGAAGAATTAACTGAATTGACTGAAGACTAGTATCTGTGATACTGGGGACCCCAAAAGACTCCAAGGGTGATTTATCCGCTTGGCACTTCTGGCTGAAGATTGTTGTAAATATGTCAGCATTATCTGTGTGCAAATATTAACAAGGGAGAAGAAAAGATTGGGGTGAGATGTCATTTGTAGTAATGGTTCTGAAATGTTCGAAACTGCACTATCCCTCTTGCAATCTAATGATGTTAGAATTCCTTGAACAGGGAAAAGAGGACTCTGGTTTGAGAGCCTGATAGAGATAGATATGTCATCATTGTCTTTGTTATCGTATCTGACTAGCCATTTCTACCTAATGTTCTCATGCTACAAACTCTATCTTCTTTGGAGGGTGATAGGTGTCTGTAATGTGCTGCCTGGGGAGGTGGTAGAAGCAGATGTGTTAGGAAGGTTTAAGAGCATGTTAGACAGACACATGAACAGGCAGGGAATAGAGGGATACAGACCATGTGCAGATAAATGGGATTAGTTTAGGATAGCATCATGGTCAGCATAGACATAGTGGGCCGAAGGACCTGTTCCCATCCTGTAGGGTTCAATGCTCTATGTTCTAACTCCTCTTGCATCTCTATGTCACGAAGAGACCAGAATGGTGCAAACCACTCCAAGTGTGGTCTAAGCAGTTTAAGTGCATGATTATCCTGTTGGTAACTTCCCTGTAGCTCAATTCTGCCCCTCGAGAAAGGAACCTCAGGGACGACACTGATAGTTCAGGACAGTTGAACAGACATTTGGAAATTCATCCAGTGTCAGTTGGTGCCACATGCACTAATACTTGACAATATATTGTGTGGTTTATGACTTTACTAAAAAGTGTTAATAAAAATGAAGGTATTTCAATCCTGCAGAGTAAAATATCTGAATATGGCCTGGCAACTGCTTACCCAGAAACTACAATTGTGATCTGTCTCATGTAATCCCAATGTGGTTAATTATCGCTTACTTCTTTGATTCTTTTGGATCTTAAATGCTCAAACTCTCTTGTTACATTTGTACTTTTAGACCAGAATATATGTCTTCGGGAAAAAATAATCTCTGAATAAAAAGGATGATTTAAAAGTAAGTAGTGATGTAAATAGTGGAGAACAACCCATGAGAACTTTGTGTTTATATGTGTGTGCTTTATAATAGATTTTGTTTTTCATGTCTTTATTGCAGTAGTAGTTAATTCCGTTTGTCTGAAGCAAAGAATATCACATTTTTTCCTGAGACATCAAAGTATTTCCATTCATAATTGAGTGGGACAGCTGCAGTCACATAAACTGCAAGGGGAGAGAAATCTCCTTTTGTTCTATAGTTTCCATAGTGCTAATTTTCTTACTTTTCATTTGGCTATGTGTAGGAAACATATTTTGACAGCATTAAGATAAATAATATCTTGGCTCTTGCAGAGTGCATTGTGTTTAAATTTGCTAATAAATCAGACAAGATTGCAAATGCAAGCTAGAGTATACTACTTAGAAATGGCTGAAGAAACTAAGGGTTTTTAAAATGTGTGTGCCTGACAGAGTGGGGAAATGTAGGTCCTTACCTTGGTCATGCACGTTCATCACAGCTTCAACCTTCCAACGAGAGAATTAGAATGTGTTCAGGGCCATTCTGACTTGGTGTACCTTGTGTGTGAGGTGGGTGAATTTTAGAAGAACTGTACAACATGCAAATGCATCCAAACTGATGAGTTGGCTAGTATGAATTGGCTCTTCTGATTTGACCCACTCCACATTAAGGCCATAACACCATATTTTATTCCCTTTGAAACATTGACATTAGTTGGGTTTCCTGTCAGTTGAAAAATGATTAACTTCATCCCCAATACTTCTGATGCATTAACGAGGACATAATATTTATGTCATGATAATATTGGAATACATTGCTGACTGGTGTAGTGAGTTGCTGACTCTTTGTACTGCATTCCAGAGGGAGATGGATCACTCCTTGTCTGGCGAAGATGATGACTTATGTAGAAATAAATTGTCCTTTTGGAGAGCACTTGGCGCATGTGTAATTTTTGCTACTTTAATACAGTGAATACACTTCTAAAGTTATGTATTTTCTAAAAAGTGCTTTGAGATGCACTTATGTAAGGCACAATAAAAATACAAGTCCTTCTTTGATTTACTTTATGTGATCCTCTGGATTAGTTCCAATCTTCTGATGGGGTTAAAGTGGAATTTTCCAGAATATTACTTTACCTGACTGGTTGTGGAGATTTTGGAGCTGGTGTGGGAGGGGGTGGGTGGGAGATGTTAGAAGGGTGAGAAGAGTTTACTTTATGATGCTTCAGCCACAGTGAGCGTGGGACAGGCTTGACCAAAGAAGTGTCAAAATGGTGGCAGGGTAGCAGCACTGCATTAGATCTCTTGGCCCACAACTCGTATACCTCCATTTGCTTTCTTTACTTCTTTGCTTTTTCATTTTACATTCGTTCTTTTTTTTTACTCGACCTTTTCTTTTTGATCTCTTTAAAATACTTAATTGGCAACTTTTTTGGAGGAAGAGAGGGCCTGGCCTCCATCAACGACATCAACAGGAGAGAATGGGCCAAGCACAGAGGGCTGAGTGAGCCCAGCGTGGAGGAGAGATCAGGCCCAGTGAGGAGGGGAGTTCAGGCCCAGTGTGGAGGAGAGAGCAAGTCCACTGTGGAGGGGAGGGCAGACCTAGTGTGGAGGGGAGAGTGAGCCCAGTGTGGAGGGGAGAGTGGGCCCAATGTGGAGGGGAGAGTGGGCCCAGTGCAGAGGGGACAGTAGGCCCAGTGTGATGGGGAAAGTGAGCCCAGTGCGGAGGGGAGATTGGGCCCAGTGTGAAGGGGAGAGTGGGCCCAGTGCAGAGGGGACAGTAGGCCCATTGTGATGGGGAGAGTGAGCCCAGTGCAGAGGGGAGAGTGAGCCCAGTGTGAAGGGGAGAGCTGGCCCAGTGTGGAGGGGAGAGTGGGCCTAGTTTGGAGGGGAGATCTGGCCCAGTGCAGAGGGGAGAGCAGGCCCACTGTGGAGGGGAGAGTGGGCGCAGTGTGAAGGGGAGAGTGGGCCTAGTTTGGAGGGGAGATCTGGCCCAGTGCAGAGGAGAGAGCAGGCCCACTTTGGAAGGGAGAGCAGGCCCAGTACAGAGGAGAGAACGGACCTAGTGTGGAGGGGAGAGCTGGCCCAGTGTGAAGGGGAGAGTGGGCCCTGTGTGGAAGGGAGAGTGGGCCCAGGCTGAAGGGGAGAGTGGGCCCAGTGTGGAGGGGAGAGTGGGCCGAGTGCAAAGGGGAGAGTGGCCCAGTGCAGAGGGGAGAGTGAGCCCAGTGCAGAGGAGAGAGCAGGCCCAGTGAGGAGGGAGAGCGGGCATAACTATTTAAGATGGCGGCACTGGCACGGTAGGTCCATCAGCTCCAGGCATTCGTTTTTTTTCTCTCTCTTTTTTGTTTTTTATCTTTTTCAGCTGCTTTTCTTCATTTTTATGATGTTGTAGGGAGGTCAGAGCAGTGTCAGTGGACAAGGAGAAATTCCTCCTGGCTTTGTAGGCCTGATGTGTGCACTCCTGGAAATGGTGTCGAGTTGTCAGCTGCAGAGATAGTGGAGTGGGGGCTCCTAACTGTGTTAGGCCTGAAATGTGAACCTTGCAGAGACCTTGCATAAACCTTGGAGCCGTGTTTGGGATCCCGGCTGACGAAAATTAACTCTATTTAAGTACTTCCTTTTTATTCTTTTGTACCTCAAAATGTCACTGGGTTGTGGCAATAAAACACTATTCATTGTACCTCCCTCGATACACATGACAATAAATCATTCATTCATTCAGTTGGCCTTTCATTGCCTCTCAATTTTGTATGTTCGTAAATCAAAGTCAGTTTGCTATTTCTGCAGATTGTGCTGTGCTGAACTGACATAAAAAGGCAGCAAGTGGTTGAGAAACTCAGCAGGTCTGGAACCTTCCCTGGAGAGGAAAACAGAATGTTTCAAGTCTTCTTTGGAGCTGGTTCAGAAGAGTAATTTCATTTGAAGTGTTAACTCTGCTTTTCTCTCCACAGACGCTGCCACACATGCTGAGTTTCTTGAGCACTTTCTATTTTTAACTCAGATCCCCAGCATCTGCAGGCTTGCTTTTATTTGAGTGTTAACGTGACACTGCACTGGGCTCCAATGTGTATCATTGTATAGACATCCATTGGATTAACTGCACACTTCTATGGACGTGAAAGGCTCATTCACAAAGGCAAGGGTTTCCATGGACACAGAAGTCTGTATTGATCCATAGCTCTTCACAGTCTTTTGTCATTTAATACTGTCAGAAGACTGTGAGAATGATGGATGAAACATTTGGGAAAGTAGTTTACCACTGACCTGTAATTCAACCTGCCCTCTACAATTCATTGTTCCTTAAAGATTTTGAATTTTCCCATATTCTTTCAGCATCATTCCATTACTCTGGAGTGCATCGGTGGGAAGGTTTCATTAATAGGCTTTCGGCTGAGTAGTCCAATTACAGTAGATTGCAGTCTGATGCAATTCTCTTGACTCCACTATTGTTTTTGTAGATTATTATTTTAAAACCTGCAGGATGTGAGACAGTGTTCACCAAAGGGCATATTGCTTTGTGTTAATCAGTGAAAGCTATTTTGGGAATGCATAGCAGGCCACAAATACGTTGTCATGTACAAAATTCCACGCTAGATATTTAAGGAGGTTTCATTTTTTATGTCACTGTGAACAGCCAGGCCGATCATGAAATTGAGTCAGCATCAAGCAAACACACAGGGAAGGCGGACTGACGACAAAGTGTATGCTTCAGTTCATGGCAAATGTGTAACTTTAAAGCTACATTGTTTGGAAATTGGATCTCACAGAGTCTAATGTATTGGTGTGAACTGGTTGCAAGACCAATTCTGAGGACCAATTTCAATTACAATCAGTGCGGAATTTTGGTACCAATTTTGGATTTTCAAATCAAATTTATCCATGGGATGAGGGCATCACTGGCTCAGTCAGCATTGAATGCCCATCCCTATTTGCCCAGTGGGCAGTTAGGTGTAAACTGCATTGCTGTGGGTCACATGTAGGCCAGACCTGGTAAGGATGACAGTTTCCTTCCCAGAAGGACATTAGTGAACCAGATGTGTTTTTAGAGTCATAGAGTCATAGAGATGTACAGCATGGAAACAGACTCTTTGGTATAACCCGTCCATGCCGACCAGATATCCCAACCTAATCTAGTCCCACCTGCCAGCACCCGGCCCATATCCCTCCAAACCCTTCCTATTCATATACCCATCCAGATGCCTTTAAATGTTGCAATTGTACCAGCCTCCACCACTTCCTCTGGCAGCTCATTCCATAAATGTATCACCTTTTGAGAGAAAACGTTGTCCCTTAGGTCTCTTTGATATCTTTCCCTTCTCACCCTAAACCTATGCCCTCTAGTTCTGGACTCCTCCACCCCAGGCAAAAGACTTTGTCTATTTATCCTATCTATGCTCCTCATGATTTTATAAACCTATATAAGGTCACCCCTCAGCCTCTGATGGTTAAGGGAAAACAGCCCCAACCTATTCAACCTCTCCCTATAGCTGAAATCCTCCAACCCTGGCAACATCCTTGGAAATCTTTTCTGAACCCTTTCAAGTTTCACAACATCCTTCCAATAGGAAGGAGACCAGAATTGCATGCAAATGCTAAAAGTTGTCTAACCAATATCCTGTACTATATGACCTCCCAACTCTTGTACTCAATACTCTGACTTATAAAGGAACGTATACTAAATATCTTCTTCACTATCCTATCTACCTGAGACTCTCAAGGAGCTATGTACCTGCACTCCAAAGCCTCTTTGTTCAGCAACACTCCCGAGGACCTTACCATTAAGTGTATAAGTCCTGTTAAGATTTGCTTTCCCAAAATTTCTGAAAATCTACAATAATCATTAGCTGACTCTTAATTCCAGATGTTTATTGGATTCACAATCCACAATCTGCCATGTAGGATTCAAACCTAGGATCCGAGAACATCACCAGGGTCTCTGAATTAACAATCCAGTGATAATACCACCAGCCATCACCTCCCCTCTACTAAAAGGATATTAAGATCAAGACTGTTTCTATGTAGAGGGAGAGTGTTTTTATGCAGGTAGAGTATGTTAGGGTGTAATTATAGAATGCTCACATAGAGATGGAGAGTTTTCACATGTAGGTTCAGTGTCCGCATGTTAATGAAGTGTGGTGATCACTAAGGTTGGTAGGTGCTACTTAAAATCTCACCTTTGGATCCAATTCTGATCAGAAGCTGATCGATTGCAGAGGTTTGGGGACTGAAATTTAGTGACAGAAACTGAATTAGCTTCTGCAAAGCTGCTGAAGCTGTTAGCCACTGAAGGGCGGCTTGAGTTGCAAAATGTTGGTGAAAGGTAACGCAATACATATTGATCTTTGCTTAATAGGGAATGGTATTGAGAGTGGCACTTCTTTTTATTGTACCTCTTTAGGAGCAGAAGATGTGATTTATTGCCAAGATGGTGACCTGCTGGAGAGCAAATGGAACTACAGTAAATTGTCTTAAAACCTGAGACGGGGTAAGATGTTATTATGAGCTCCATGGTTTGGTCAGTGTTTCTGATGTCACAGCCAGGTGAGATTTCCTGATGAAGGGCTTATGTCCGAAACATCAATTCTCCTGCTGCTTGGATGCTGCCTGACCTGCTGTACTTTTCCAGCACCACACTTTTCGACTCTGACTCTCCAGCATCTGCAGTCCTCACTCTCTCCATACCACTTGAACAACAGATAGCCACATTGGCCGTGCCCAGTTTATTTTGTTTTAAGGTTTGTCCACATCTTTAAGGGGAGTTTGAAGCTTGGTTGCTGAGGTGTTGAGTTGGAGATAATAGGCTGATGCTTGCATTTTTTTTTGCTCATGTGTCAGCTATGTGGAACATTTTTTGCCGCAAGGCTTAGTGTGATTTCTCACCGTATCTTATCAACCTTACCTCATTAAGTACATCCTCCTGCCTATGGCATTCCTCTTGTCTGATTAAAGCTTCATCTTATGACATGTTGTTCCCAGAACAACTCACCACTGAACAGGTATCCACTGAAAGTCCAGCGTTCCTTGTCTTGCACCATATTTAAAAAGCTGAACTGCACCCTGATGAGTTCCAGCATAACACAAGTTCCCTCCTTGGTGGCAGACATTCATTTAGAAGATGTTGGAAGAGAGGATAATGGAGTTGTGACTCTCCATCTGGTGGTCATAGCATAGGAGGTATTACAGAGGAGGCTGTACCACACGACCGTTGGAGCTTGGTCTGAGCTCGCCACTGGGGCCAGTATGGTCTCCATGATCCCGAGGAATGGCTGGTTATGTCGCAAGGTGTTCAGCGACTTTCTGTCCTGCCCCAGAGTAAGTGTTGCTTCCTTTTCTCTGTGACCTCACACTCTCTGTGACACTGCACTCACTTCTCACCAAGGCTGATACTCTGCCCTCCTCATTACTCGTGTTCCCCCACAACCTTCCACAGCACTAACTCTGTAATGGAGTCCATTGGGCCTGGAGTTTGGTTGGGTTACTGTGAGATGTTTGTGCCTGGACCACCTTGACATGCTGAAGTTCTTCTTGTCAGAGATATGGACTTGCCTCGCTGTGAACTTCTGAGATTCAGTCAGCAGCAAGCAGGGTGAAGATGGGGGGCCCGGATTCCTCGGAGTAGTCCTGAGAGGAGATTTCTGAGGTACTTGTTATGTGGTTCCTCCTCCTGTCTCCTTGTGAGGAAGCGGGTCAGGTACCATGTCCCCTTATCTCCCTGCTGTGGGTCATGCCAAAAAACTGGAGTTGACATAGGCCATACGACACACAGAGACAAAAAAAAACTGAAGATGCTGGAATCCAAAGTAGACAGACAGGGGGCTGGAAGAACACAGCAAGCCAGGCAGCATCAGGAGGTGGAGAATTCAATGTTTCGGGTGTAATCCTACCTCAGGACTGAAGAAGGCTATGCTACAGCACGATATCACAGGCAAGTCATCAGTTGATGTTGAGATCTCTCTGTGAAACTGTGCACGTATAGCTGAGGAGGCTGCTGACCTTGAAGAGTCAGTTGAATCCTGGCCAGCCACCTGGCTGTTCCCTGACTGAAGCTGGAAATGCCATAGAGACGCTCTGCAGTATGAAAATACAGACATGATGCAGACTGACTGCAGTAAAGTTATGGAGGACTGTATCACACTCATCAGAAGCTAGCATTCTGAGCAAAAAAGGTTTAATGAGTTTGCGCAGAACTATCGCCCAACATTTTTCAATGCTTTTCACTGCAAAGAGTCTAGAGCCTAGTATGAACAAATTGAAAAAAAAACGTTTTGCACATATTTTGCGCATATTGCCACTGTATTTTCAGCTGTTTGTTTTGACATGTAGCATGTTTGTGGGCAAAACTGGATTGTAACTTGATGTGAATTTGTGGGCAGAGCCTTGCCATTTGACTTACTGCCATTTTACCAGTCACCTGCAGCAATCAATGAATATTCTCTGTGGCTCTCATGATCTCCACTATAAGACTTGTTGACGCAGAAGTCACAATGCAGCCAAAAGCGACTGAGGAGTCGTTGATGTTTAACTGAAAAGCAACAGTTCAAATACAACTCACAATTGGGATAGACACTGTACATTGATCCTAAGAGCTGAGGATGGTTTACTGGTTGAAAAACAGGCAGATGGATTACAGAGAAAAACAATTTGATTTTTGTAGCTTGTCTTGATCATTTCTTGTTTTGTTGAACTGACACAGACATTAAACTGACATTGACATGGATTCATCTGGAGGAGCAATATTTTGTCTGTCTGGCCTCCAAAACATCCTGCTTTTTGTTCCTTATTGTAATGGTTGATGAATATCTCACATTAATCACTTGTTTAATTAACTTTACCCAGCCAATTACTGGGGAACAACTCCTAATGGTGGACTCCTCCAGCCTGGCTCCAGTTCAATAAAATTATTTTTCTTTTTCTCACATAAGAGTATCCATTGCATTCATTCAGACTTCATCTTTATTTATGCAGGCTGTGACTCCTGCTCTCACCCCTCTTATCAGATCCAGGCAAAGCCCTGTTTCTGTGTTAGCTCCTCGATCAGATAATAGCTGTCATTGCAAAAACCTTATTCATCATGGCTAACATTGCTCTGTGTCAGCTGAAAGCAATTGCAGGAAGGACCTCTAACGATGAGAGAAAGAGAGAGATCTTTTCTTTCAAAATGCTAAATTTTGAATTATCTTTTAAGGCCATCAGACTATCATTTCTGACACCACTTTGAAATTTCTCAAATATACGTTTTTGCCAGACGGTCCAAGTGTCAGTTTCTTAAAATTTCTCCAAACAGTGCACGGAGGAAAACTCGATCAATTCACGCTGTTAGCAAACATTCATGGTGCAGTGGCTGAAGAATTTGGCTATTTTTGCTCATCAATCTTTTTAACGACGAGGAATGTAATCACAAGTGATGGACCTTTTGGTCTTGTTGCTGCCCTCTGCATAACAATTAGCTCACTATCTGAATAAGAAACAGTAAACAATCACTTCAGGTCCATATAAACGGAATGGAACTATAGATGGGTAAATTGCAGATGCTGGGATTGTTTCCCTGACAGCAAAGGTGTTCAAAATTGTAAGGGATTTTGACAGAGCCAGTTGGGATAGATATACAGACATTTCAATGTTCAGATAATGATTTCTGCAGTGTAGACTGAAGTTGTATTTCAGGACCGTATGGAATTCCGGATAAAGCAACTCTGAGAGAATTACTCCAATGGGCATTTCTCCTACATCTGTAACCTTCCAAAAAACTTCTGAAAGTTTCAGAATTTGGAAGGTTCTGACTTAGTTCATGGTGACCTAGAAAAAGTTAGAGGATTAAAAGAATTACTGTAACTTCTGGTAATTGCAAACAAAAGCAACAACACTTTTCATTATCAAGATGGTGGCCGAGTAGGGTCCCTGGGCCAGGGCTCATCTGTTCCGATCGCTTTTCTTTTCTTTTTTGCTCTTTTTTTTCTCCTTTCCTTTACTTACCTCTTGTTCTGAGCTCAGGTGGCATAGGCGGCAGCGAGGAATCCTAACGCATTCTCAAGTGGGCCCAGCGCAGACTCAAGTGCAGTGGATGCTGGGACAGAGAGTAAATTTAAGGAGGAGCTAGACAGATTATTAATTGGTAATGGGTTGAAGGGATATGGAGGGAAGGCAGGAAAATGGGGGTGAGGAGCCATGATCGAATGGCGGAGCAGACTCGATGAGCCCAAAGGCCTAATTCTGCTCCTATATCTTATAAGCTTATAAGTGAGCCCAGCACAGACCTCATGGCCCTCGTGTGGAATCCCAGTTTGGACTTGAGTGAGCTCCGTCTTGCTTTTCTGGGGTGTGCTTAGGTTCTGGCATCAGAATTGGCGGCTGCTACTTTGGCGAGGTAGGCCCAACGCCAAAGATGGCACCTGAGAATCAGCGACTTAATCGTCAGTTGGGTCTGGCACTGGTGTGGCAAAGCAGAGGAAGAAGGGCATCATGGCGACATTGATGAGGTGGTCCCAATGGCGAGAGTCGTGACTCTGCCATTGGTGAGTCTGCCATAGTCTTTTATTGTATAAAAGACTGTGGTGAGGCGGTGGCATAAGAGAATCAGCCCAAGGGTGAAAGATGGCACCTGAAGAGTGGTGACGTGACATTGGTTGTGTACAGTGTAGATGGCAGCTGTAAATATATTCCTTACTTTAAAAACAGAAGGTGGCTGTGACTCTGGATGGATTCAGCACTCAAAACCCTGTGGTGACTCTGTAACCCAAGCAGGGGGGGGTGGTCACGTGACGTCCCCGTCTCGCACCCGGAAGAGTGCGGGGCGGTCACGTGACGTCCCCATCTCACACCAGGAAGAGGGCGGACGATCAGGTGATGTTCCGTTTCGCGCCTCGGAAGTGGGTCGAGGAGGTCACGTGATGCTCCATTTCGCGGGCAAAAGAAGGCCACGTGGGGTCGGACAGCTAGGAATGCGAGGAGGCGGGGAATGGAGTCAGATTAACACCCAATCAGAAGATAATTCTACCTCAGTGTTTATATGACGTTTTTTATTGTATAAAAGACTGGGGCAGGGACAAAACGAGGTCTTACTTTTTGAACTGATACACTTTGTAGTTTGTCAGGGACAAAGGGGTTTAGACCCAGAGCTCTGAATACTTTGTTCACTTACTGTGTAAAATAAATTAAGAGTGTGAGACCGAATATCTTCTACTATTGCTTCATTTAAAAGAACACGCAGGACTTGGCTCACACATAGAAGAAAGTAAATTTAAATTGGTAGATTGAGCCAAAGTCCAACAATTTGGTGACCCCGACGTGATGAAGACGGAGAAGTGACGGAAAGAGAGAAAAATAGAAACAACGGACAACTAACGTTTGATGACAACAACAAGCGGCGCCGCATAAAAAAAGGTGAGCAGACGCCTGTTTACATCAAAGTTCTGCAATTGGAGATACTAAATTGATTGTTGTCATTATACTGCAAGTGTCCTAGTAATAGTAAGTGGACAAAGCCTTGATAAGGTACGTACGGGTTTAAAGTCCCTTGGGGTTAGAGTCCCCATAAAAGCAACAAGGTACGTAAATGTGAGGAGGTTTAAAGTCCATTGAGCAGGATCTCATAAAAGCAACGCTCACAAATTTTGATGTATGATTGATGTTTTGTAAGTTTTAGAAATTAGATTGGGGAATGTATGGAGGGTGGTAGAAAAGTCAGCAGCGTTTTGAAAACCAAGACGGTGGTGTTTCAGTGAGAGAGAGTTGGTAGTGGAGAGACCAAAAACTACTGATAAAGCTCGCTGAAAGGGTCAGTCGCTTGGGTGTATTTCATCCTAACTGACCAGCCACCAGCTTTGTCTTTGATTGGGTTGGTTGTTTGGTTATATTTATATCTAAACTAACTGACTACTGGACGGGAGGATTAAAATAAAAATACATAAAATGGAAGGGGAGTTTGATAAAGAGTGTGAAGAATAAGGAGGATGTTCTTCCGATTTAATGTTGCCCATAAAACAGCAGTGGGGTAAAGCCAGAAGTCAGTTAGTCAGTGGGCTTGCAAAGAATAAACAAAAAGCAATGATGGAGAAATATGATAAGATTTGGGAGGACTTACAGAAACAAGGCAAAGACCCTAAAGATGAGGAGAAGAAGAAAGTATCACTGTTTTTAGGAAAAGCAGAAGAACAAGCTAAATTAGAAGTAGAAGAGCACATGAAGGGAAAGAAAGGGTCAATATTAGTTAGAAGAAAGTGGACAAAAGAAGGCGGGGAGAAAGAAGAGAGGAGGATTCATCTGCACAACATGACGTTAGCCTGTATGGCGGTAGAAACATTACAAAAGGGAGTAGGTGGTACTTTTACAACAGATTTGACAAAGGAGATAGGAAAGGCAGGACCGTCTGCGCCATTATATCCTAAATTGCCTGTGGTACAATCACCGCCTCCATATCCTGTAATACAAATGCCACTTACGTATGTTCAAGAAGGGGTGTTAGACATGCGAGAAGTAGGAACAAGAGAGTACAATGTAGTAAAACAGAGACTGGCGGAGGCTGTAGAAGAAAGCATTAGAAAAGTAGAAAAATTAACATTAGAAGTTGATCAGAGGGTTAAGGA
>NC_057715.1:19062397-19072620 GCF_004010195.1 Chiloscyllium plagiosum
TTTGTTTTTATGCCATTTATTATGACCCATGCCCGTCGTGGGATAATGTATTAACATGGACTGGGGTACAATGGACCCCCAAAAGATCGTCACCTTCGGATAATAGATGGAACATTCGAGACCATGTGAGCCTGACAAAGGGGCAACTTGATCATTCTTCAGAGTTAAAAAATCCACTTTTGTTAACCCTGACAAAATTTGATACTAATCCTAGTCCAAAGGTGGTACAGAGTTACTGTGAGAGTGATGACAGAAGCTTTTATCTTGTAATAGGTGTAGATCAATCTGGAGTGGATAATATGGGATTATTAAAGGTAACCTTAGCGGACCCTCCTATGAGCCAGCCACAAACTGAGAGTACAAGTATGGAGGTAGAACCAAGTTCAGGAGTTGTGGTAATAGACCACAACAATCTTACGAGAATGGACATTATTAAATTGGCTACCGGGTATGGGGACAAGAACTTATGGCTGGACTGGATGACAGCGACTGCAACCTCAATGAATATGAGTAATTGCGTCGCGTGTTCTTCGGCAAGGCCGACTCTATTTACTACCCCGGCCCCATTGCTCCCTAACATAGACCCAATCGGATTTCACTGTATGATGGCCCTCACTATGCAAGCGAACCCTCCAAATTGTACCACATTAAGTGCTATTTTCCCACCTGTAAAGAATTCTGTATTGCCTCCAGTGTTTACACCAAGAGCCAACAATTACACTTGTTTTGCTCGAAAGTCAAATATTGTCTTGGGAGACATGCCCGCTGACTGGTGTCAGGACACAATTAATGTAACCGGCTGGCAGAACGCTAGCACAATGGTTTGGGCCAGAGCTGATATTTTTTGGTACTGTGGAGATAGAACACTGCATATTAGTCTACCCCCAGATTGGTCTGGAACCTGTGCAATGGTTAGGTTAGGGGTACCCTTATTCCTTTTGGGAGAACAACGACAGGGAATAAATCCGTATACACGAATTCGTAGGGATTTGTTTGATGTCACATCTGGCTCAACCATTTACATAGATGCAATAGGTGTTCCCCGTGGTGTACCTGATGAATATAAATTGGCAGACCAGATAGCAGAAGGGTTTGAGAATCTCCCAATTATCGGGGTTTTATTCCCAGTTACGCCGAATAAAAACGTTGACCGAATTAATTATGTACATTACAATGTACTTAGGCTCGCCAATAGAACTAGAGACACGGTGGCGGGACTTTCTGAACAATTGGCAGCAACCTCATTGATGACAGTACAAAATAGAATGGCCTTAGATATGTTGCTAGCAGAAAAGGGGGGAGTGTGCTCTATGTTTGGAGATCAATGTTGTATGTTCATCCCCAACAATGCGGCACCTGATGGTTCGGTCACCAGAGCCTTGGAAGGACTAAGAATTTTGTCTGAAGAAATGCATGAACACTCGGGTATTTACAACCGTCTATGAGGACTGTTCGATTCATGGTTTGGGAAATGGAAGGGATTAATTGCCTCTGTGTTTATGTACCTCGGAGGTATGATTATTGTGTTAGTGTTGTGCGGATGTTGTTGTATTCCCTGTATTAGATCTTTGTTAAACAGGGTAATTATTACAGCAATTGAAGGGAAGGCTCCCCCGTCTTACCAGATGTCACAGATGGAGACGGAAACCATGGCTTTAGCAAGGAGGGAGGACTATGCATCAGAGAGCGAATATGATGTATAGAACTGGTTGGTTGTAAATATATTCCTTACTTTAAAAACAGAAGGCTGGCTGTGACTATGGATGGATTCAGCACTCAAAACCCTGTGGTGACTCTGTAACCCAAGCAGGGGGGGTGGTCACGTGACGTCCCCGTCTCGCACCCGGAAGAGTGCGGGGTGGTCACGTGACGTCCCCATCTCGCACCCGGAAGAGTGCGGGGTGGTCACGTGGCGTCCCGTTTCGCACCCCGGAAGAGGGTGGGCGATCACGTGATGTTCTGTTTCGCGCCTCGGAAGTGGGTCGAGGAGGTCACGTGATGCTCCATTTTGCGGGCAAAAGAAGGTCACGTGGGGTCGGACAGCTAGGAATGCGAGGAGGCGGGGAATGGAGTCAGATTAACACCCAATCAGAAGATAATTCTACCTCGGGGTAGATTATTACCTGGGTGGGAGGAGTCTTTGATGATGGTGGCTGGGGCAGGGACAAAACGAGGTCTTACTTTTTGAACTGATACACTTTGTAGTTTGTCAGGGACAAAGAGGTTTAGACCCAGAGCTCTGAATGCTTTGTTCACTTACTGTGTAAAATAAATTAAGAGTGTGAGACCGAATATCTTCTCCTATTGCTTCATTTAAAAGAACACGCAGGACTTGGCTCACACATAGAAGAAAGTAAATTTAAATTGGTAGATTGAGCCAAAGTCCAACACAGCGCAGGCATTGTTGATGATGAGCTGGCTCGGGACTAATACACTCTCTTTAAGCTATATCTTTTGATTTTTTTAAATTCTTAAACTATTCGAAACGTCGCTAGGTTTTGATGACAGTGGAAAATCTTTTCACTGTATTTTACTGGTTTTCTCACTTTAAAATACACATGACAGTAAAATCATTCATTCATTCAAAAACCCACCATTGATGTTTCCTGCGCTACATTCCCCAATGCCTGACACCATTTGACACCCTGATGAAATTTGCATCCCGACATGACCCACAACACCGTCCATTCTAGACTCCACCCTGCTGGACTTGGTATTTTTCTCCCGCTGCTGGAATTACCACTTAACAAGCATACCATGCATTGGGCTTCCCTGGCACCTTAGACTCTCACTTACTGTTCATACTTAGCTTTCCTCAGTCACTGTCAAAATAGTTTCGAGACCTTTAATCCCTGAAACCCAGTCCAATCCATCATGCGAGCCAACCATCCCTCCATTGACTCTATCTATACTTCTCGCTGCCTTGCAATGGCAGCCACCATCATCAAAGACTCCTCCCACCCAGGTAATAATCTCTTTCAACCTCTTCCATTGGGCAGAAGATACAAATGCTTGAACACACGGATCAGCAGATTCAAGAACAGCTTCTTCCCCACCGTTGTTAGACATCTGAATGGACCTCTCAAATTTTAAATTTAACGTTGATCTCGTTGTTTGTGCACCTTCTCTTCAGCCGTAACATTGTGTACTTCGCTCAGTTCTATGACCCTAAAGTACGTTGCATGGTATGATCTGTTGGTACTGCATACAAAACAAAACTTTTCACTGTTCCTAGGTACGTGACAATAATAAATACATCAGATCAAGTGAAGAGCTATACCAGACTCAAAATTCTAACCCTGCTTTGCCGCAGCTAGAGCCGGACCCAACTGACGATTAATTTGCTGATTCTCAGGTGCCATTTTTGGCTGTTGGGCCTACCTCTGTTTCTCTCTCAAAAGGTGCTACCAGACCTATTGAGTTTTTCCAGCATTCCCTGTCTATGTTTGATTATGTAAATCTGTTTACTATTAATTTTTAATTTTTACTGTGCTAGATTAGTAAACCTAGGGAACAGGCCCACACAAAAGCAAGTAACTGTAGAAAGAGCTAGAAGCCTGGAATGAGGCATCTAGTAGACCATTTAAAGTACTGTGAATAAAATGTGTTCCATGCATAGGAACTTGTGTCATCTCTACATAGATGAAAAATGTAAAACTTACAACAGAAAGCTCTTCCAAAGAGATGTCTAATGCATGAGGGACACAATGGCTTTCTGTCGAGCTATGGGTTCCATGAAACAGCGTGCTGACTTTTCTGCTGAGAAGAGCAAGTCAGTAACATTACAAAGAAAGATTGACAATGATGTTGCATTTCTACCTGCTTAAGTGTTCAATGGTAATCAAATCCAATCTGCACTTACTCAAATGGTGGAATGAAATTCTTTGCAAAAGTGCTTATGGCCTTTTCCAGATATTGCACAGAGAAAATCTTTGCCTAAAGTTATTAAAGAATAATAATGAAATGACAATGGTTGAGAAAATTCTAATTTATTTGATACTATCTGTGTTTTTAGTCTTGTGTAATATCTATATCCAGTGGAAGATGAGGTTTTCAGCACAATAGTTTATCATGCAGCAGGGAAAGATACCATTTATTTGCAGACATAGTACACTACCAAAGAATGAACACCTAATGCTAAAACACATCCTCTAGAACATCACAGATGCATTTAAAGGGTGTTAGCTAGGTATACGAGGGAGAGTAGAACATAGAGTTATGCTGCTGGAGTTAGATGAGGCAATATGTTAATAAATTATATATTAGACATAATATTTTAATGGTTCAGGCAGAGAGGCTAAGAGTAATGTATCCAAGTTTCCTAACAATGGAATGTTAGGTGGAAATGTGGAATGTGGAAAGGAAGTCACAAAAAGGCTATGAAGAGACAGTTTTTGACTGATTGGGCATCCAGGTTCCAGACAGAAGTGTTATGTGTGCAAGTGTGAGGTTATTCGCTTTGGCAGGAGGAATAAAAAGAGAATATTTTCTTAAAATTGGTGAAATCTTCAAGTTTTGATGCTCAGAGAGAATTGAATGATCTCATTCAAGGCACAGACAGAGTTAGCATACAGGCATAGCCTGCAATTATAAAGACAAACATGCTTAATTTTATTACCAAGTATTTGGAGCACAAGAGGAAAAAAATGAAGTAAAAATCAAAATTGCTGGAAAAGCTCAGCAAGTCTGGCAGCACCTGTAGAAAAATATCAGAGTTAACATTTCAGATCGAGTGACCCTTCCTCAGAACTGAATAATTTTTTGTGGGCAGCACGGTGGCACAGTGGTTAGCACTGCTGCCTCACAGCGCCAGAGACCTGGGTTCAATTCCCGCCTCAGGCGACCGACTGTGTGGAGTTTGCACATTCTCCCCGTGTCTGCGTGGGTTTCCTCCGGGTGCTCCGGTTTTCTCCCACAGTCCAAAGATGTGCAGGTCAGGTAAATTGGCCATGCTAAATTGCCCGTAGTGTTAGGTAAGGGGTAAATGTAGGGGTATGGGTGGGTTAAGCTTCGGCGGGTCGGTGTGGACTTGTTGGGCGGAAGGGCCTGTTTCCACACTGTAATGTAATCTAATGTAATGTAATCTTAAAAAGTCAGTTGTATAGGACTTGAGTGAGGCCATGTTCAGCAGTACTGTGCACAGTTTTGCTCTAAGGAAAGTTATTCTTACATTGGAAGTGGTGTAGCAAAGAGTCACTGGACTAGTTTCTGGAGAGTGATGAAAGCTGAAGTAAATTAGGTCTACATTTTCTGAAGTTTAGAAGCAAGGGAGTCAATCTCAATAAAACATGCAAGATTCTGAAGAGGCTTAATAGGATAGATACTGAGCTTTTGCTTCCCCTGGGCAGAAAATCCAGAAAACAAGGCCAGAGTCTCAGGATAGGTAAAGGGCCTGAGATAAGGAGAAATTTCTTCTTGCAGAGATTTGTGAACCTTTGGAATTTTTTCCCTCAAAGCTTTGAGAGAGAAAGCAGTGATCAAGTGGGAAGTGAAACAGGCAGAGAAATGAACCTGCACAGCTGCCTGACCAGGGGGTAAACCTACATAGCTGGCTGCCTCTGCAGTTTGGTTTCAACAATCTCTGGATGGAATGAGTTGCCAGAGGAAGTGGTGGATGCTGGTACAATTGCAACATTTAAAAGGCATCTGGATGGCTACATGATTAGCAAGTATTTAGGGGGATATGGGCCAAATCCTGACAAATAGGACTTGATTTTTTAGGATATCTGGTCGGCATGGATGAATTGGACTGAAGGGTCTGTTACCAAGCTGTACTGCTCTATCCTTCAGAGCAGCTGCAAAATTGAGGGCCTGTCTGTTATCTCAGGTGGACATTGAAGATGTCAAGATACTCTGTCAAACTGACCTGACCAATATTTATCCATCATCAACCAACATCAGTTAAACAGACTATCTGGTAATTACCACATTCTGGTTTGTGGGATCTTGAGTGTGAATTGGTGGTATATTTCTCTGTTTGAGTGTAGTGACTACACTTTCACAAGATTTCATTCGTTGCAAACTTGTGATGCCATGAATTTGTGAAAAGTGCATCAGAAGCTGACTATTTTTAAAACTAGTTCAGGAGTTGATATTAATTAGGATTTCAATCAAAATGTATTTAATTCAATTTGTTCCTGGATCAATTCATATTTCAACAATGTGTTGCACTCACCAGGAAAATGTGGCTCATCCACAGCTGCCTGCACTAATACTTATATTTTTTATCACTTTGTTTCGGTTTAACAATTCTATTAAACAATTAATAATCAAAACCTTCAATTGATTGCACTTGCAATTAAAAGTTCCTTCTCATTTAATCTTGATTTTAATTCCACTTTTATAAATTACAACAGCTTCACCTATGGGTCCATGTGATGTCACAAGCCAATTAAATTGGATTCTGTGGTTTCACTTTCACTTTTTACTTTTTTTTTAACTCTTTCCCTATTTTTTAAAGGGAGGGCCTTTGCATCCATAGTCATAAGCACTAACTCTCCTTGCCACCCAATTATACCTGGTGTCTTTCTGGCTACCAGAGGCAGAATGGCATCCCTCCATCCACCTACCATACAGTAGCAGGGGCTATTGGTCCTTGTTCTCCAGATCACACACATTTCACCACAATGGGGAAGATGGATGGGAAACAGAAGAGATGGGGACAGGCACTAAGACCACTCTATATCAGGAAAATAAATGGAAATGATTTCCTTATCACTTGTAAAGACAAGGCAAAGGGCAGCTGTGGATTGTTCACTTGGAGCGATATACTTCAAAGAACAAATGATTGCCTGCTAATGTGTGTGAGTTTGACACGATTTTTGAATCTGTTTTATTTCTAGCTCAGCTCTGTGTAGCTTTTGAGATTAATGCTTTGAGAAACATTAGTCGCTGAAGAAGATTGACTGAATAATTTCAAAAATGAACTGACAGCCTGAGTTCAAAAAACTGTCTTATTCAATATTTATTAAAAAGTTTCAGCATACCAGGTTATAGATGTCATTTCAATACAGTTGAGTCATTGAGAAATTTTATTCCAGGAAAAATATGTACTGAAAGAAAATGACTAGATCCAATAGCTGTAACTCATTAAATTATTGATGCCGGCATTCTCTTGTGTAGTGCATTCAGTTATGGTTTTTGAGAATGTGATCTACAGCAGCAGTCATGGGTTAACTTGCAGAACTTGATAACACATGACTGTATTTATAGACGGTAGTCTTTAGGAGACATTGGGGAATAAGGTGATGTCTTTTTTTCCCAATTCACAGATGTTTTGCTAATTGGATCAAATTCTAAGAAGAACTTATTTGTTCCATTACTGCAAAATAAATAATTGAAGGTACAAAACATCATAAATGTTGTTTAATCAAGAAATCTCACTAGAGTTTTGAAGTCCAGAGAGTTTGAAGCCAATATTTTGTGTTTTCCCATCTTTGAATCTCTTAGGTCTCAAGACAGGAACAAAAGTACACTTCTGTTAGCCTGGATGAATCCATCAGTAATGTGAGTGTGAGATGTATTATTTATCTAGACAAATATCATCCACTGTTCCATAATATGGTCAGCTAAATTCATCAAAGGATTAACCAGAGATCTTCCTCTTGTCTTCTCTTCTCTATACATGATGGCACCTCATATCCAATGCAACATTGTAATACTTAAGCATTTCTATCTCTTTTGAGGTCTTGCAATGTTTATAAAACTAATACATTGTCGAGCATTGTCTGTCTCACAGTGATTCAGTGGAATGATTCCCTTAATAACTCTGAAATCAACCACTAAATACTAAAAACAAAAACATGCTAATTTCTGAAATTCACAAAGTGCAGTTCATAGTATCATACAGTACAGAAGAGGACTTTTGGCTCACCAAGTCTGTGCTGACAAAAAAAGACTACTCTACATCTTCACTTTCTTACACTTGGCTCATAGCCTTGAATGTGACTCTCAACTCTGATGCAAAATCAATTGGACAGAGTCTGCTGTTGGACATAAGTTCAATTCACCTTCTTACAGAGGGTTCCTTTGAAAATATCCATCAGTTATCTCTGGATATTAAACAGATTCATGCATGGTAGTTTGATTCAGCTCAAACAGTGTAAATTACTCACTGAAATTCAAAAGCACGTGTAACTTGTTGAATTGTCTGTTTGCATACACAAATTTTACAAAACTATACATTTTTAAAATGCTTTGTTCCCTCTCGCTTTCCATTTTGCTACAGCAAATTTTATATGAAATAATAGAAAAACCCATTAAAATGGCTGGTGAAAATTTGCTTTGCACATGCTCCTTGCCGATATGGCTGCCAATTCTTCTTTGCTGTGTAATATTAAGCATAAACTTTCAGATGAGTTTCGATGATTTCCATGTGCATACCTATCAGCCTTTTCCTGTATGCCACCCCAACAAAGTCCTCATTCGAGACCCTGGATCAGAATTAATGTATAAATGCACCTTCAGCAAAGTTGATACCTGAGCTACCCTTACCCCCATGTCCTGACTGTGGGCTACATGTGCTACATATGAAGCCCCTCCCCATGCCCGCCTTTAAAGTAGGCACAATATCCATATCTCAGCTGGTGGCCGCAAGTATGAGAGTGCATGACAGCATTTCATCTTCATTGCCATCCCCCAACACTTCCAGCTCTTTCTCTATCACCACCAGCTGCTCAGGCTGTTCTTGGGTCACTGAAAGGAGAAAAGAACACAGCTAAGATTGTACTGATGCTGATTGGCCATAGTGTTAGGTGCATTAGTCAGAGAGAAATGGGTCTGGGTAGGTTACTCTTCGGAGGGTCACTCTTTGGAGGGTCGGTGTGGACTGGTTGGGCCGAAGGGACTGTTTCCACACTGCAGGGAATCTAATCTAGTCTTATCAAGGAGAGCCAAAGGATACATGCTTGCCACCACCGCAGTTTGTACATCAGAGGAGATTGTACAGTGAGACAGCCTAATGCTTGGAGCAATCAGGGAGGCAGAATCAGGCAAGGCCACTGTTGGCATTTCATCTATGATGCTCAGAGGGGATGGAGACTAGATAAAACTTCTCAGGCCATATGCTTGATATGAAGCAAATATTGTAAGTGCTGACTATATGTATAAATGTAATGAGTAATGTACGGCATTGATAGAAACTTATTTGATTTGACACCTTATGTACTTTGAACGTTGTAGTGTACTTTTATGAAGAGATATGCTTTTGAAAAAAAACTCAAGGATTTAAGAGGTATGGGGATATGAGGAAAGTTAGATATGACTATGCCATATCTACAATGTTTTGAGCCCCCCCCCCCATTGTTGGCCCATTAACCCATCTCATTTACATTTGCCTGTTTTACATATCCATGATCCTGACACTTAGAAGATTTGTTGTATCAGTGAATGGGAGCAAGCATTCTTCCCGTCTGCATAGTGGTCCAGCAAAAATGAAAATATTGTTTTAATTAATCTGTTTTGAAATGGCATTTAGTATTCATGTATTTGTATCCCCTCCTCACCCCTTTTTCCCATCAACTGCCTTCTTTACAGTCCGTGAAAATTAATCTGAGTCCGTCTGCTCCTTAAAATATAACTGCTGACTTTTCATTTCAAATTTCTTTAAAAACATTCAATGGAAAATTCAATGACGCTTAGTTAAATCTCAGGAAAGCAAAAGTGAGGACTGCAGATGCTGGAAACCAGAGTTAAGATTAGAGTGGTGCTGGAAATGCACAGCAGGTTAGGCAGCATCCGAGGAGCAGGAAAATCGACATTTCGGGCATAGAATAGGAATAGAATATTTCTGATGAAGAGCTTTTGCCCGAAACATCGATTTTCCAGCTCCTTGGATGCTGCCTGATTTGCTGTGTTTTTCCAGCACCACTCTAATCTAAATCGCCGGCAGATTCGCGACCTCCGCGGCTATGGGGAATAACTCTGTCTCTGCGGTCGCCGCAGCCACTTCCGCCCCCACTGACGTCACTAACCTACACGCCCACAACGCCGCATGTGTCTCCGCCCCCACGCCGATCTCCATGCCTCAGTCCTCAGCAGAGGCCTCACCTTCATTCCCCTACGCTCCCGGATTGATGAATTCAACACGCGGCGTGACATCGAACAATTCTTCCGCCGCCTTCGCCTCCGTGCCTATTTCTTTAACCAAGACTCCCGCCCACCCTCTGACGACCCCTTCTCCCGCCTCCAACACACCCCATCCACCTGGACACCCCGTGCTGGCC
>NC_057715.1:19075255-19077805 GCF_004010195.1 Chiloscyllium plagiosum
CCTTCCTGAAGAAGGGCTAATGCCCGAAACGTCGATTCTCCTGTTCCCTGGATGCTGCCTGACCTGCTGCGCTTTTCCAGCAACACATTTCCATCTCTGATCTCCAGCATCTGCAGACCTCACTTTCTAATCTAAATCTCAGGAAGGTTAAGCTGGAGTTTATGATCAGCTGGATCACTTATTGTGTACTTTATATGTTGCATTTATGTCAGAGCAATGCAGACATGACACTACTTCCTGAGTGTAATGAACTTTAAAACATTCTTATGATATGGTAGATAATGGACTATCAATTCTCAACTTCTGTTTTTGGGCTTTCAACACCTGACACTTTTTTATAAGATGTTTTTTTTTGGAAAATGAAAAGGACGGACTTTAGATGATTATAGTGATCACCTCTCTGAAGGTTGAGCCAATTCATTAGCCTATCAACAAACAAAACACAGCCTGAACTGAAATTTAAACATGTCATCAAAATAACTGAAGTCAGTCACTCGGATCAGCATCTAATTTACATTTTGCTGGAACATTCATATATTGAGATGATAACTGTCTGCATGAATAATAATCATGCTTGAAAGAAACTGAAGCCAAACATGGCAATACAGAAAGGAAGTATATTTCACACAACAGATTCTTAGCACAGAGAGAGAGAGAGACAGAGAGAGAGAAGGATGATACATTCATAACAGTAGATCTGGTCTGCTTATTTTCTTTCTCCCTGCTTCTCACAGCCTCTCGGAAAACAGCGTCCAGTAAGAGAAAAACAAATTGGAGAAACATCCATTCACTGGGAACTTAAGGATTTCAACAAACTTCACACCTGTTCAGGATACAAGTAATCAATTAAACAGCTGACAGCTTCCCATTCTTCAACTTCCTTTTGGTACTAAACAAGTTCCCCTCATTTGGACTTTAAACCTGTTTTTGTGTGTGTTTGATGTTACATTTCATTATTGTTCTTTGCGGGTATTGAGTAACAAAGCTCTTGTTTCTTTTACTCATGGACATCTTGTAATTGAGCCCTAAATTTTGCTAGTACTACATTTTGATTGAAGTGTGATATTGCTGCGTGTTAAGAAATAATTTTTTTTATTGTAGCCAACCAAGGTGTTAAAAAGCAGGGTTCCAAATCACCTCCCTTCAATTGGTCTAACAATATCTCTACAATCACAAAATATAATATTGTGCTTATCCCATATCTAATTTCTAATAGCTTCTACGTGTTGGTTCACTTTACTCCAAGTCATTACCCAAGCTTAATCAATTGAGCATAGTGAGCATAGATCAGTTACCAGACTACCATAATAAAACATTGAACAACCGAACCGATGAATATCTCAGTGTTGACTCCTGACTTGAAAGTAAGTTGCTATCTCTGTGATGTGGATTCCTCTTCTGAGTTTCTTTAGTTTGGATGTGGTACCAAATCAAGGGAGTCTCCAGATATGCAGCGTAGTGATATTATCAATCTGCCAATCCTATTTAAATATTTGCAGGCAGCAGGAAATAAAAACTATTGCATCTCTTCACAATTAACTTTAAAATTTAGAGCTGGAAAAATCAATTAAAGGGGCATCCACATGGGATTGAGGTAGAAACTAAACACATCATAAACAAATGTATTAAATTTATTATAAATAAATTAACATAATATAAGGGTGTATCTTACTTCTGACAAACAGAAAATCACTCTCTCTGGGTAGATGAGGTTTTTCAGTTAGTAATTATGAACTGAGCATGACATGATAAACCCAGTTACACTTTCCTCAACAAGATGAAACATTTTCATGGTATTTTAAGGCAAGACTATTAAAATAAAGGGGAGGTTTCCATCAGCTTAGTGATTCCTAATTGATTAGAAACTTAGAGAACAGTGTACTGTTGATAGTGAGGGATTCAATGATGGTATTGCCACTGAATGTCAAGATTCTCTCTTGTTGGTGATGACCATTGTTTGTCACTTATGCATGTAATGTTATCTATCAACCCAAGCCTGTATGTTGTCCAGGTCTTTGTTGCATACATTCATGAGCTGTTTCAGTATCTGAAGAGATACAAATAGTGTTGACACTGTGTAGTCATCAGTGAGTATTATGAACTGATGATGAAGGGCATGCCATTGGAAGCAGCTGAATAAGGTTGAGCCGACCAGATTATACTGAGTGATCTCCTGAGATGCAAATGGTGAATGTCTAGCAACCATAATCATTCTTCTTTGTGCTAAGTATGCTCAGTTCACTTTGGAAAAATGAATACAAGCATGGACTACTTTCTAAACAGTGAGAAAATTCGTTAAGCCAAAGTACAAAGGGATCTGGGAGTGCTAGTTGAGGATTCTCTAAAGGTAAACATGCAGGTTGAGTCCGTGATTAAGAAAACGAATGCAATGTTGTCATTTATCTCAAGAGGGTTGGAATATAAAAACACCGTTGTGCTACTGAGACTTTATAAAGCTCTGGTTAGGCCCCATTTGGAGTACTGTGTCCAGTTTTGGTCCCCACACCTCAGGAAGGACATACTGGAACTGGAGCGTGTCCAGCGGAGATT
>NC_057715.1:19078388-19106240 GCF_004010195.1 Chiloscyllium plagiosum
TTGAACTCCGTCTGCCACTCCTCAGCCCAGCTCTGCATCATATCTAAGTCCATTTGCAGCCGATATCTGCCCTCCTCGCTATCCACAACTCCACCAATCTTCGTATCTTCTGCAAATTTACTGACCCACCCTTCGTCTCCCTCATCTAAGTCATTAATAAAAATTTTTTAAAAAAACATTTTTTAAAAATTACAAACAGCAGAGGACCCAGGACTGATCCCTGCGGAACTCCACTTGTAACTGGGCTCCAGGCTGAATATTTACCATCTACCACCACTCTCTGACTTCGACCGGTTAGCCAGTTTTCTATCCAACTGGCCAAATTTCCCTCTATCCCATGCCTCCTGACTTTCCGCATAGCCTACCATGGGGTTTTTTTTTAACAAGTCCACACCGACCCACCGAAGCGCACTCCACCCATACCCCTACATTTACCCCTTACCTAACACTACGGGCAATTTAGCATGGCCAATTCACGTGACCTGCACATCTTTGGACTGTGGGAGGAAACCCACACAGACACGGGGAGAACGTGCAAACTCCACACAGTCAGTCGCCTGAGGCGGGAATTGAACCCGGGTCTCTGGCGCTGTGAGGCAACAGTGCTAACCACTGTGCCACCGTGCCGCCCAAGTGTCTTCAAGGCAGAGATTGATAAATTCTTGATGTCACAATGAATTAAGGGCTATGGGGAGAATGTGGGTAAGTGGAGTTGAAATGCCCATCAGCCATGATTGAATGGCGGAGTGGACCCGATGGGCCGAATGGCCTTACTTCCACTCCTATGTCTTATGGTCTTGTGGTCTTAAGTATGACCCAACCAGTGACAAGCATTTTTTTTGACCCTGAGACCCATTGACTCCAGTTTTGTGAGGACTCCGAGATACCTTATTCATTTGAAGGTTGCCTTGAAGTTAAGTGATGCCACTCTTATCTCACCTTTGGAGTTCAGCTTTTGTGTTGATGCTTGGAACCACGGCATCAGTGAGGTCAAGGATTGAATGGCTCTAGTGGAACCCCAACCGAACATCAATGGGCAGGTTATTACTGAGCAGGTATTGTTTGAAAACACTGTCAGCAATCCTTTGCATAAATTATATCATGAATGGCTTGATGATTGGGACTGCCAAAGCTGTCAACACTGTAACGGAATTGTCTAAAAAAAGTGTGCAATTAAAGAAATGACTGCACTAGACATTTCAGAGTTTCAGTTGACATAAGCCATTATAGGGGTTGTGCTCCATGACTGATTTCCCATTTTCACAGTGGAATGCCAATTAATTGAGTATTTTGATGGAAAGCTCCAACTGCTTATGGAATGGAAATGTTTGTTTCCATAAAAGACTAAGCACTTATGCGACGTGCTTGTTTAAAAGAAGGATTATTGAAAGAATTTCAATGTATTGAATTCATTATTATCAGAGATGTTTTGCTAGTAGTGATATCATTAGTCATACATAACATTATTTTCTGTCCTTAGGCTAAGTTTATGGTAGATACGAGGTGAGTTGGCATGGAGATGAAGGACAAAGGATCTGCACAGGAATTTATAAGTTGGCATGAGCAGAGACTGACCTGGAATATGTGCTGAAAAGGGTCCTGGGGATATGGGAGCATAGAAGTTATTGGGGACCCAGAGTGACAGGTAGATAGGCATAGCATACATGGAGTTATGAGGTACAATAAAGATTGGTTAGATGGGCATATCAGTATGGGGGTATGTGAGGCTGTGGGAGTGGGTTTGGTAGCATAGTTTGGCATGGAGGGTGTGTACAGAGCATTAAAGTGTTATAGTGTTATGAAGATGTGGGTGTACTGTACCTTTAAGAGAGTTGAAAGCCAGCAGTGACAGCACTAAGTGCTCTCAATAAGATACAATGAAACATGTCGTCCAGCTACTGAGGTAGCTAGGGCAGCTGGTTGCCTAGAAACAACAAAACAGACTGGAAAATTAGGCCAATCAGTTTAAATTGTACCCCCAAAAATACCAAACTCCAATCCTGTTTGAATTTAGAATATTGACAATCTTGAAAGCCAGTGACGCAATCCAATGCTTTGGGGGTATAAGACCAGGGAAAATTGAACAGTTGAGAGAAGAATTGCCAAGCTACCAGCATGTGAAGACTGCCTAAACAATGGCTCTCTTAAGGTACCTTTATCGATCAGTAACCTGTAAAGCCGAATCCCCAAGAAGAAGAAAAGAAGACAGGAATTCAGTAAAAACCTAAAGCTGCCTGATTTTGAGATACGAAGTTTTGTTTTGTAAATCTTAAACAGGGGTTTTATTGGATTAGTATTGTAGAAGGGGAAGGTAGAAGATAGAGGAAGGAGTTGTAAATAGTTGTCAGTTAATCATTCTCTGTTATACTTTAAGAAATAATGTTGTTAATTGTTATTTTAAGTAGTTCTTGGCCTCTTGAATTTTCACAGATTACTGCATGGGATAAATCTTTTCTGTATTGCGGGTTTAAAGTTAGCAGAGGGGTTTACCCCGTGTTGTAACAATAGTTTAGCACAGATGGAGCATGGAGGATGTGGGGGTGAGAGCAGAAGGAATGGTTCATATTTTAATCTTTATCTTTAAACTTTGGACTCAGTGAGTATGTCTTCAGGTTGGTTTTCCACCCACTCTGTGTTGGAAACCAACAGCCTGAACAGTTCTTCCTAGGACTCCCAGCCCGACTACAATTTCATTTGTATCCCTCAGACCAAAAATGGGAAGTGCAGACAGCCACTTCTAAAGCTCGGCTTGGCAGAGCAGAATTTCTCCCACCTCTTTCTCCTGTTCTGGGCCTGTGACTCAACCTTTTGGCGACATCATGAAAATATGTTGGATGCATTTCCCTTCCAAAGGCTGGCTGTATTTCCTCACAGGCCTCCCAACACTTAATTTACATGTATGTCAATCCTCCCTTAAATCATATGAAAATGGGAAACCTCTTTGTAAGTTTCTTCCCCGCAGCACTGCTTAAACATTACACTGAATTTATAGTCTCGAAACACATGATTTGACCCAAATGATCAATGTTGTGCTTATGCTCTGCTCAGGCCTCCTTCAACTTTATTTTTTTGTTTCACCGCAACTGCATAATCTTCTTTTTTCCCACTTAGTTATCTCTTTCAAAAATCAATCAACTCTATTCCCCTCAACCAATCTGTATATTAGCAAGTTCAGCATTCAAATCAGTCTCTGTCGAAAATATTTCAGAATTTCCAATTAGATTATTAGTGACTATTGTATATTCATGACCTTTTATTTTTGTTTCCTTCCTAAGTGGAACATACCTCTTTGATGGATCATCCATCAATGCATTTCATAATTTGAAACTCAGACCTCGATCTTTCCTTTTCTAGAGGAAAGAATCCCAGCATCTTCAATTTTTTCCAACATTTTTAACCTTTCTTTAGGTACTCTCCTTGAAAGTCTTTTCTCTGCACTTTATTCACTGCTGTATTGAGAATGATGAAGGTTAAATAACCTAAATGTTTTTTTCTCAAACCTCTGGGGGCTTTTGAGAAGCAGCAGATAAAATTTAACATTTAATCTTAGCCAAGAAAAGACTAAGAAACCACACAAACTTTGTCTGTTATTTTAATTATGCTATCTCTTTCACTGGAGTCAATAGCAGGAAAAGAGTTGTCTTTGCTTAAATGTCAAGACCTTTTTTTTTATTCCTCAGAGCAATTTGATATTCTGTTTCCAACTTAATTTTATTCACTGTATTGTCTAGTTTCCAGATCACTAGTTAAATAAGCTTTATGATAGCAAGAGGAAAGGTGCTTATGCTGTTAGTTCCATTCCTCCCTTTGTACAAGAAAATGCATCTCTCATTGTATAGGACTTGACAAGATTTTAAGCTGAAATCAAATACTGTAAACAATATGAACCAGTACAAGGTTTATTGTGCAGCTGCTTACAATGGGTTGGCAAAGTACATATAAGTTCTCTTGTGCAATAAATAACTAGACTGATCAATAATGTACATTGAAAGCTCTGCTTCATCAGGTCATTTTGCTGAATTTGTCCTTCAATATAATTCTAGATTGTAGAATCTGTGGGGCAGACATTGTGTACACATGATGGATTTGCTTCTTAATTTTAAATATTTTCTCATAATTTATTTGTGTTCTTGCAAGAACATTATTTTGTAACCAAAGGCCGTGGTTGGGTGGCACGTTGGCCCAGTAGTTAGCACTGCTGCCTCACAGTGCCAGGGAACTGGGTTCGATTTCTGCCTTGGACAACTGTATGTGTGGAGTTTGCACAATCTCCCTGTGTCTGTGTGGGTTTCCTCTGGGTGCTCTGGTTTCCTCCCACAATCCGAAAGATTTGCACGTTAGGTGAATTGGCCGTGCTAAATTGCCCATAGTGTTAACTGTATTAGTCAGGGCTAAATGTAGGGAAATAAGTCTGAGTGAGTTTCTCTTCAGAAGGTTGGTGTGAACTTGTTGGGCAGAAGGGCCTGTTTCCACAGGGAATCTGTAGGGAATCTAATCCAACCTAAAAAAGCTTGACACTTCCATACAGGGCCTAGATTCAGTAATATTCATTTGGCAATACAGAGGCAATCAGAAATAGACTCAAAGTCAGAAAAAGGAAACAGACGATTCCTGCACAAGAAAATACAACTGATAATAAAGTTTTGTGCTTTGCATCGTACAATGAGATTTACGTAAATTATGATGTTGTAACTGATAACATGTCTTTGACATCAGTCTAGAATAAGCATGTGAAGAGGTAAGTCATAGACAATACACTAGAGAGCTTCATTTAATAGCCTCCTATGTAAGATATACACAAAGGAACGCTATGGTAAATAAGGAGTTTCAGATCTTTGCTTAGAGATAAGGAGCCATCAGCATTACAGATATTATACACGCAGGTATCCACGCACAAGATACTCCCGGCCAGTATTTCAATGTGCAGGTAGCAATACTGGCATCAAACACAACATTAGGCACAGTGGCAGTGAGTGGAAACAACCTGTAGAGTCTGGATCTAAAGTTAACACAAGAGTCAAGGAAACACAATTAAAGATGTAAGACTCTGAAGGTAGTATAGGACTTCAGAAGATTTTGAAGTTGCAGCTGAGTAAAAAGCAGGAAGGGCTTATGCCTGAAACGTCGATTCTCCTGCTCCTTGGATGCTGCCTGACCTTCTGCGCTTTTCCAGCAACACATTTTCTGCTCTGATCTCCAGCATCTGCAGTCCTCACTTTCTCCTCGAAGACTTCAAAACACGACAAGATGTTGGAAATCATTGAGACAAAAGACTGGAATAGGGAGAAGACTTTGGAGGCAGGAAAAGAACCTTGGAAGATTTCTAATACAAGACAAGCAACATGATTTCAAAGAATGGGAAAATAACTTCAAAGTATGTCACATATTGACAACACTCTGGAGAGTAAAAAAAAGCAGAAGTGGAGCACCTTCAAAGTAAAAATATGACTTTAGGCTTAACATATGAAGGATCCATGTTATTAAACAAGCACATTTGCAAATATTGTCGGTTCAGTGGTTGATATTGTGGTTAGACAAAGCATGGAAGATGATATGACAGAGCATGACACATGGATTAAACTATTTGATGCAGACCTTATACTCAAAAAGAAGTTAGTGATAGAAGGGGAGAGATGGAGCAGTGATCTCCCCCTTTGGGAGAATCAATAGAGGCCTTACAAAAGACCTCACTGAATGGAAGCGCAGCTCTGTTTTTTTCAAAGTAAAGACCTCTGATCTGAATCTGCTGTCAGAAATGCAAAGCACCCTCTTTTATAAACAAAGATTGCCACTTTGCTGAAAATGTGTTGCTGGAAAAGCGCAGCAGGTCAGGCAGCAACCAAGGAGCAGGAGAATCGACGTTTCGGGCATGAGCCTGATGAAGGGCTCATGCCCGAAACATCGATTCTCCTGCTCCTTGGATGCTGCCTGACCTGCTGTGTTTTTCCAGCAACACATTTTCAGCTCTGATCTCCAGCATCGGCAGTCCTCACTTTCTCCTAAAAGATTGCCACTCCCCTGGAAAATCTAGCCCAATACTTCAGGATGAAGACAGGAGAGAATTCAGCGTGTATTTCCAAAGCTTTTCAACTGTTCATGGAAATTGAAGCAGGGTTTTAAATTACTCTGCAAGAAGACACTAACCCCATCTGTTTGCACACTCCTAGGAAAACCCCTCAGCCTTCGGGGGGGGAAATGTGAAAAATTAGTTAGATGACATGATTGAAAATTGATTCAAATTGCCAGTGACTGAACTATGCAAAGGTGTTCAGAGATTCAAACATTTCCCAAGACAAATGAAGAGCTAGGAATTTGTGTGGATCTTATGCAGTTAAACAAAAGAGCTATTAGGTAAATCTATCTAATTTCAAACATCCACAACAGTTTGGCAAAAGGCAATAAACACATTTTGCATAAAATTGAATGCCGGGACTAGGTTTGGCAGATACCTGAAAACTAAGAGTTGAGATTGCAGTTTTTATTTCATACAACATTCAGCTGGTATAACTTGACTCATCAACTATTTAGTTCCCCCCATTGCACCAGTCATTTTACAAAGTGCAAGATCTAGAATCCTAGAAGAGAAACAGGGAGCCATTTTCCATATGGATGACATCCTAATGCATGTTAAAATGAAGAAGAATCATGACCAGAGGTCCTGAGATGTGTTAAAGGCATTACAGAAATCAGGCCTTGCTCTAAAGATACACAACACCTTCAAGGTCACCTTCTGTGGAGAAAGGTACGGCATAGCCTGACTCTCATTTCTATTAGACCTTGATAGCTCCCTATTGTACCGTCACTGAAAGATGGCTGAGATGACTGAGACATAAGTGAGCATAATCTCTAAGCTCAATGGCAGGGCAGCAAAAATGTCCATCTGACAGACATCTGCTGTAACTCTGGTCTTCTCAAGAGCTGAGTACCATACCCACATGTAGATCTCAAGTAATTACAACAGATCCATGGCACAACTTCATTCACTAATGATAACTCTGAGTACAAATCTAGTTCTGTCATTTCCAGTCCTCTCAATAATCACCATTCCAACGGGACATGAGAACCTGTATCAGCAGCAACTTGGATCTCCCCATCCACTGAGACATTCAAGGCACCCCTCCCTGGAATCCAGCTCTACGTAACCCTTTTTGGATCCAAATTAAACATCTTCACCTCTATAAAATAAATGAAAGAAGAAAGAAATGGAAGAAAGCTTGGGCTCATTAAATATACATCCGAGCTAAAAGGTACCATTCTTTTCAATTGTGTGGCAGCAGAGGTGGAAGTACTGGTCGCTACTGGAAACTCCTGGCATTCATGCCATAGGTGCCATATCTAAACCTCAGTTGCTCATCATTTCAAATGCCGAAAGACTTTCAAAGTCTGCTGCTTGGCTGTTATTCTCGAGGAGTAGTTGGCTGAGAATGGGCAATTCGCATCTTGGTTCATGGGCAAGGACCTGGAGGCCTGGAGAATGAGGTGATGGTGAGAAACGTTGTCCTCTTTCTTCAGCAAAAGAATGCCATGGCACCAGAAACTGCTGGCATGGAATGACATAGTCACTTCGTCAATGCAGTGTTGAGGATGAGAACAAATATTCAGCTATGCTGTAAGAAGGTCAATGACCTTCGGCAATCAGCAAGGGCAAGTGCGACTATCATCTATCTGCCACCTCCACATTCAAACTAACTCTGCCATTGCACATACCTCCCACCAAGAATGATGGTCTATCACTCTCACTATTGCATACAGCATCATTCCTCAATAACTCTCACTCATTTCAACTGTCTCAAATCTTTATCCTTCCCGCCCTCTGTGCTTCCTATTTGCTCACTGCACCACAAAATAAAGAAACCTGCTGTGTCCACTGAGAGTGTGTTAGCTGCTATTCTTTCTCCTGTTCCACAATTGAGACTTGGTGGAAGATGGCATGCTATGTAGGTTGTATGCTTGTGAGAGAGTTCCAGGCTTTACCTGAAATTCAAGACTCCGCATCTTCCCACTTTTCGCATACCCTTTTGTGTAGCTGTCCCTGTCAGATTTGAGGTTCTCCATATTTCAAACCAAACCTTTAATTTGATGATTGATGCCCTTATTTTCCCCCTCAAAACCAAAATGTAACATATATAATGAGAGAATCATTGCATGCCAGAAAAATGAGTCAGGATTAGAACCGATTGACATAGTTTCTATCCAAGTATAATGTATATTCTATCCACCTTTTATCAGAGTAATCAAGATGAGACTTTGAAATGTTATATTTGGGATGGGACAAATGTTCCTTCAAATTTACTGGTTTTAGGTATTACTCCGGTTTGAGCCTAATCCTGAGCCATGTTTCAGGCAGGCAACAATTCTTTCATTGATTGCTCTGAGCAAAAATGTAGCCAATTTCTAGAATTCACTTGGAGTCTCATAGACCACCAAGGTACTTCTCTGGGCTGTTTTCAAAGCCCAAGAATCTGTTTGGATTTGTCTTGTTAAATAAACAGATGCTACTGTAGCTTTCCCTTAGAAATGCAACAAGGAAATTATCATTGAGTATATCAACTACTCTCTGGCAATCCTATCGCTAATAGTTTGGTATTCTTTGAGCTTCTCATCTCTTTCTAATGCTGTTATAGTGATAGGATCACTTCTTGTTGCGTGCTTAGCATCAGAAGCTAATCTCATTCCCAGTCTCCTCTTTACTCTGTCTGTATATCTGATACACAGCTTGATGATGGCAATAGTATGCTCAGTAATGATCCCAGTGATTGCATGGTTACTGTTGTATTTGTTCTTTGCCTCTGCCCAAATAACAGTTATCTGATTTGTGTCATTTGTGTCAGATAGCCTTGATCTCTAAGGGGCCATCAATGTCTTTGTTGTCTTCAAATAATACTTGCACAGATGTCTGCTGCAAAATGAAAACATCCTGATTTCTGCCTGGTAAGTGGACATTAACCTGCATAAAAAAACACTTGCCAGCTGCACAGTAATGAGCACACATCCTTTTCCATTTGTGTGGGCCACTGCACTGTGTTTAGAGGCCTGTGATGGCATATGAATGTCATCAATCACATTCTGTACATGTAAATTTCCAGCAGTCCATCAACAGTAGTCAGCCCTGTCAAGTTGTGAGGGCAATGGGAACATAAAACCTAAGAAAGACAAGGAGGAGTAGGCAATGTGGCCCATTGAACCTTTCCTGTCATTCAATAAGGTCATGAATGAATTCACTTACCCATCCATGAACAAAACACAACAGATTTTGTCCATGGTTTCTGTAAGGGATCACATATTTTTCCTTCATCAGAACGTAGGAACAAGAGTAGGTGGTTCTACATGTCAAGCTTGCTCTACTATTCAATGCAATCATGGTTGATCAAACACTAATGTGGCCTTTTATCCACATTATTCCCACAACTCTATAACCCATAGACAATCAAAAATTTACCAATCTCTACTTTAAATATAGACAAAGACTGAACCTAAGCTGGAATGCCAGTTCCACTGCGATATACCAGGAGTGTTGTACAACTCAGAAAAATAAAGTGATGCAATTTTAGTTGTATAAGACACTGTTGCTATGGAGATTGCTACATTACGAGTCAGAGTAGTGCCAGGAGTTTTTGAGTTACAGAGACATAGACTCATACAGCCCGGAAACAAACCCTTTGGTCCAACCATTCCATGCCAACTGTAATCCCAGACGAAACCACTCCCACCTGCCTGTTCTGGGCCCAGATATTGGTTGACCAGAGCAGACATGATTGACAGAATAGCCTTATCCTGTGCTGTCTAGGAGTCTGAGTGACAGGCAAGATTCAGTTGAGAGAAGGAAGTTGCAGTGAGGAATGAGACAGTTGGGATCACTGGATATACATGGACTATAATCTTAAAATACAGACGTTCAGGAAGTTCATGTTGAAAACTCACTGATGACTGTCCTCAGATTTGTCCAGCTGCAGTTTGTTACAAAGCTGTAAGTGCAAAAGAACCAGAGAACTCCAAGGCTGGCAAGCTGAAGAGATCTGTCTGCCCACATGGCTTGAGTGAAAAGAAAAAAATAGTCAAGTAATTTTAGATGAAAGAATTTTGACAAAAGACCAAAATCCACTAGATCAACAATCTAATGAATATTGATAATCATATTACAGACAGCAATGTGTCATCGATATTGAAATCAAAACGAATTGTGAGGAACAAATTAACCTTGTGATCTGGACTGTTAATCAACACAATTTAGATCACTAATTTTATTTATTTTCACCAATAATATGTCAAACAATCTGTTTTTTCTTTGTCCGAATTTGTGTGTGTGTGTGTATTTTGGGGTTGTGAAAAGCACACAGTTTACACTGAGGGAGGCATTGACAGAGTGGTATTGCTGCTGGACTAATAACTCTGAATCCTCGGTGACACTTTAGGGACAAAAATTCAAATCACATCAGAGCACATGGAAGAATTTAAATTCAATAAATATCTGCAATGGAAACTCAAATGATGACTTTGAAACTATTGTTGATTGTTGTAAAAGACAATCTCATTCCCCTTTAGGGAAGGAAATTGCTCGTCTTTACCTGGTCAGACCTACGTTTGACTCTAGACCTACAATTTTATCAATCACTGGAATATAAAAGGAAAGAATCTAGACAGATCACCTCACATTAACTAAGGCATCAGAAAGGACACCATTTAGGATTCTTCTGATACTGAAAGTTCTATGTCCAAATGCAGTAAGACATGGATGATATCCAGGTTTGGTCTGAAAAGTGTCAAGTAACATTTTCACCTCATAAATATCAGACAATGACCATCCACAACAAGAGAAAAATTGATCACTGACATTCAAAGGCACTGCCATCACAGAATTGCCCACTTTTAGCATCCTGGGATTACCATTGACCAGAAAATGAACTATACTAGCCACATAATAGCCGTGGGGGGTCGAAAAGTGTGGTGCTGGAAAATCACAGCAGGTCAGGCAGCATCGAGGAGCAGGAGAGTTGATGTTTCGGGGGTGGGATGGTGGGAAGGAGGCTCAGAGATAATTAGGAGGGAGGGGTGGGGGTAAGGTAGCTGGAAAGGCAATAGATAGATGTAGGTGGGGAGTGATAGTGATAGATCAGAGGGACGGTGGAGCGGATAGGTGGGAAGGAAGATGGACAGGGAGGAGGAGAACTTCTCCAAGGTGGGCATCCTTGGAAGAGGCTCCGCAGTAAGGTTACAGCTCCAAAAGCAGATCAGAAGCTAGGAATACTGTAGCTCACTTCCTGACTCCATAGGGCCTGTCCATCTTCTACAAGATGTAAGTCAGATGTGTGATGAAATGCTCCATACTTGTCTGGTTGGATACAGATCCAGCAACAGTCAGAAAGCCTGACACCGTCCAGGATAAAGCGGTCTGCTTGATCAGTACCATGTTCTCAAACATCCATTCCCTCCACCACTGACACTCAGCAGCAAAGTGGACAACCTATAAGATGCACTGCAGAAATTCACCAAGGCTCCCGAGACAACACCTTCTAAACCCATGACAATTTCTACTTGGAAGAACAAGGGCAGCAGCAAAAATATGCAAACTCCACTGACTGCAAGTTTCCTTCCAAGTTACTCACTATCCTGACATGGAAAGATATCATCGCTTATTCAATGTTGCTGGGTCCAAACCCAGGAACTCCCTCCCTAACTGTACTCTGGATCTATCAACACACATGTACTGCAAAAATTTGAGAAGGTAGCTCAGCTCCCATCTCAGCAGCAGTTAGGAGCAACTGAAAAATGCTGGCATAGCCAGCAACGTTCAAACTTATGAATGAATATAAGTCACATGATAGTTGATTAGTAATCCTTTCTTTTAGAACATAGAACTTGGAACAATACAGCACAGAACAGGCCCTTCGGCCCTCAATGTTGCGCCAACCTGTGAACTATTCTTAGCTCGTCCCCTACACTATCCCATCATCATCCATGTGCTTATCTAAGGACTGTTTAAATGCCCCTAATGTGGCTGAATTAACTACATTGGCAGGTAGGGCATTCCACACCCATACCATTCTCTGAGTAAAGAACCTGCCTCTGACATCTGTCTTAAATCTATCACCCCTCAATTTGTAGTTATACCCCCTCGTACAAGCTGACGTCATCATCCGAGGAAAAGACTTTCACTGTCTACTCTATCTAATCCTCTGATCATCTTGTATGTCTCTGTCAAATCCCCTCTTAGCCTTCTTCTTTCCAATGAAAATAGACCTAAGTCTCTCAGCCTTTCCTCATAAAACCTTCCCTCCAGACCAGGCAACATCCTGGTAAATCTTCTTTGCACCTTTTCCAATGCTTCCACATCCTTCCTGAAATATGGGGACCACAACTGTACACAGTATTCCAAGTGTGGCTGCACCAGCATTTTGTATAGTTGCTGCATGATATTGCGGTTCCAGAACTCAATCCCTCTACCAATGAAACCTAACACACCGTATACCTTCTTAACAGCACTATCAACCTGGGTGGCAACTTTCAGGGATCTATGTACATGGACTCCAAGATCCCTCTGCACATCCACACTACCAAGAATCTTTCCATCAACCCAGTATTCTGCCTTCCTGTTATTCTTTCCAAAGTGCATCACCTAACATTTAGCTGCATTGAACTTGATTTGCCACGTCTCATGCCCAATTCTGCAGTTTATCCAAGTCCCCTTGCAACCTGTAACAATCTTCCAAAGTATCCACTACTCCACCGATTTTACTGTCGTCTGAAAATTTACTAATCCATCCACCTATGCCTGCATCTAATTCATTTATAAAAATGACAAACAGCAGTGGTCCCAAAATAGACCCTTGTGGCACACTACCAGTAAATAGATTCCAGGCTGAATATTTTGCATCAATCACTACTCGCTGCCTTCTTTCAGAAAGCCAGTTTCTAATCGAAACTGCTAAATAACCCTCAATCCCATGCCTCTGTATTTTCTCCAACAGCCTACCATGTGGAACCTTATCAAAGGCTTTACGGAAGTCCATGTATACCACGTCAACTGGCCTACCCATCTACATCCTTGGTCACCTTCTCAAAAACTCAATGAGGTTTGTGAGACACGACCTGCCCTTGATGAAGCCATGTTGATTATCTGAAATCAAATAGTTGTTTGCTAGATGATGAGAAATCTTACCTCTTATAATTCTTTCCAAAACCTTTCCTACAACAGAAGTAAGGCTCACAGGTCTATAATTACTTGGGTCATCTTTACTGCCCTTCTTGAACAAAGGCACAATATTTGCAATCCTCCAGTCCTCTGGTACTAAACCTGTAGACAATGACAACTCAAATATCAAAGCCAAAGGCTCTGCTATTTCCTCCCTAGCTTCCCAGAGAATATTCGGATAAATCCCATCCGGCCCAGGGGACTTGTCTACTTTCAATCCTTCTAGAATTGATAACACCTGTTCGTAACTAATCTTGATCCTTGTTAGTCTAATATCTTGTACCTCATTCTTCTCCTCTACAAAATTCTTTTTCTGAGTAAAAACTGATGAGAAATGTTCGTTTAGCACCTCTCCGATCTCCACAAGGTCCACACTCAACTTCTTACTTCTGTCTTTGACTGGCACTATTCCTACCCTAGTCATCCTTTTATTCCTCACATACCTATAAAATGCTTTAGGGTTCTCCTTTATTCTATTTGCTAAAGACTGCTCATGTCCTCTCTTTGCTCTTCTTAACTCTTTTTTTTACTTTGTGATAAGGGGACTAGCAGAGATGGCAGTGCAGGGAGAGCAATGTTCCTCCTGCATGATGTTTGAGGTGAGGGACGTCATTAGTGTCCCATCTTGCTACTCCAAGACCGTGTTAGGGAACTGGAGAGGGAGCTGGATGAACTTCAGATCATTTGGGAGGCAGAGGCTGTGATAGATAAGAGTTACAGGGAAGAAGTTACTCGTAGGCACGAAGAAAGCTGGGTGACTGTTTGAAGGGGGAAAAGAACAGTCAGTGGAAGGATCCCCTGTGGTCATTCCCCTGAAAAACATGTATACTGTCACAGTTGAGGGGGATGACTTATCAGGGGTATACAGTGAGGCTTAGGTCTCTGGCACAGAGCCTGTCCCTGTTGCACAGAAGGGAAGGAGGGAAAGGAGGAGAGTGTTAGTCATTGGGGATGCAATAGTTAGAGGCTCAGATAGGAGGTTTGTTGGGAATGAATGAGACTCACAGTTGGTGTGTTGCCTCCCAGGTGCCAGGGTCCGTGATGTCTCGGATCATATCTTTGGGGTCCTGAAGGGAGAGGGTGACCAGCCTCAAGTTGTGGTCCACGTAGATACCAACAACATGGGTAGAAAGAGGGATAGGGATGTAAGGTAGGATTTCAGGGAGCTAGGGTGGAAGCTGAGAGCTAGAACAAACAGAGTTGTTATTTCTGGTTTGTTACCCCTGTCACGTGATAGCTAGGCAAGGAGTAGGGAGAGATATAAGCTGAACACTTGGCTGCAAGGATGGTGCAGGAGGGAGGGTTTCAGGTTCTTGGATAATTGGGGCTCATTCTGGGGAAGGTGTGACCTATACAAACAGGACGGTCTTCACTTGAACCAGAGGGGTACTAATATCCTGGCTGGGAAATTTGCTGGTGCTATTCGGGTGGGTTTAAACTAGCTCAGCAGGAGAATGGGAATCTGTGGTGTAGTTGCAGTGCACAGGAGGATATGAGTAAGGAGGACAGGGACAGGATTTCAGGGTCACAGGAATGTGCTGGCAGACAGCAAACTGTTTGAAGTGTGTCTACTTCAACACCAGAAGTATCCGAAATAAGGTAGGTGAGCTTGCAGCATGGATAGGCACCTGGAACTCCGACGTTGTGGCCATTTTGGAGACATGGATAGAGCTGGGTGAGGAATGGATGTTGCAGGTTCCAGGGTTTAGATCTTTCATTAAGAACAGGAAAGGCAGTAAAAGAGGGGGAGGTGTGGCCTTGTTAGTCAAGGATAGTATAATGGTGGCTGAAAGAACTTTTGATGAGGACCTGTCTACTGAGGTAGTGTGGGCTGAGGTTAGAAACAGGAGAAGAGAGTCACACTGCTTGGAGTTTTTATAGGCCTCCGCAGAGTTCCAGGGAGGTGGAAGAGAGGATTGGCAAAATTATTCTGGGTAGGACTAAAGGAACAGAGTGGTCATTATGGGGGACTTTAAATTCCCCAACATTGACTGGAAATGCTATAACTCTCTTACGTCAGATGGATCAGTTTTTGTCCAATGTGTACAGGAGGGTTTCCTGACACAGTATGTCAAAGGGCCAATAAGAGGGGAGGCCATACTGGATCTGTGCTTGGTAATGAACCAGGCCAGGTGTTTGATTTAGTTGGAGGTGAGCACTTTGGAGAGAGTGACCATAATTAGTTACATTTAGTTTAGCGATGGAAAGGGATAGGTACATGCCACAGGTCAAAAGTTATCGATTTGTGGGCAAGGGCAATTATAATGTGAATTAGGATGCATAGAACGGGGTAGCAAAATGCAGGGGATGCAGACAGTGGAAATGTGGAGCTGGTTTAAGGAACAGATATTGCGTGTCCTTGATAGGTATGTCCCTGTCAGGCAGGGAGGAAGTGATAAGGTAAGGGAACCGTGGTTTACGACAGAAATTGCATCTCTTGTTAAGCAGAAGAAGAAGGCTTATGTGTTGATGAGGCAAGATGGTTCAGGTGAGGCGATGGAGAGTTACAGATCAGCAAGGAAGGATTTAAAGAGAGAGTTAAGAAGAGCAAAGAGAGGACATGAGCAGTCTTTCTTTTCCCTTCAATTTTTCAAAGTCAAGTGGTTTATAAACAAATAAAGTTATTTTGTGTTAATGACAAAAACTGGTGTGAATGGCTTTTGTCCTGAATAGCAGTTAGTCAGACAAATTAGTCACGCTAGTCGTCTTGTTGGGAATTTGTACGTTTTTTGATAACTAGCGAAACAGTGTGCCAGCATTATCAGTGCATGCTTCCCAGTTAAATCATGACATTTCCAGTTGAACACCTCACATGACTATTGCATTTTGTGCTTGAGGAGATTGAATACAAAGTGTCAGCCTAACTTATGTTTTTAAGTTATTGTGTGGAGCTTTGAGCCATTACCCACAATGGTAAAGCAATGCTTGCGTAGAGCCTTTTTCAGACGGGGATTTTCGAATACCTTTCAAGGGAAACTTATGAAACAAGATTTGGCAGTATGTCACATAACAGAACTTACCAAAAGCTTGGTCAAAGAAGTCATTTTTAAGGAGTATTTTAACGGAGTAGGGAGAAGTACAATGTCAGAACGAGTTAAACAAGGTTTAATGCAGCTGAAAGCACTTCCCCAACAAGTTGGTAAATGGAGCCAAACAAAGCCATGAAACATGAATTAGGACAGCAATCCTTTCTTAGATAGAATATTTAATCACAGAAAACAACATTGTGTAATAAGGGCTGTCTGATAGCAATGTTGACAATACCTTTCATCACTTTAATCAAGATTGAGAGTAAACTGATGGGATAGCAATTGAGTGGGTAGAATTTGTCCTGTTTTTTGTAGATAAGGCATACCTGGGCAATTTTCCACATTGTCAGGTGGATGCCAGTGTTGTAACCACACCAAAACAGCTTTTGTAGTGGCATGGCTATTTCTGGAACTATTGTTGGAATGTTATCAGCCATAGCCTGTACAATATCCTGTGCCTTCAGATACTTATCCTGAGCACTAACAATACAATTATAAAGTATTAACATAATGTTGTAAAAAGAAATCTAGGATGCATAAAAGGCCAAAATTAGATTGATACACATGTGTCAGAGAGTTTTATCTCTGGAGAGGTTATGTCATGAAGGGCTTTGAATGTAGGCATAAGGATTTTAAGAATCAGATTTTGCCTACTGATTCAGAGTGGAATGAGCTACTGTCTGAGCTGAGCTGACAACACCTATAATATGAGGGCATAGATGAATTAATGTCATTGAGGATGTAACAATTAGCATGTAAATGCACAAACGAAAATAGAAGTTGCTAGAGAAACTCAGTAGGTCTGGCAGCAACTGTAGAGAGAAAGCAGATTTAGTGTTTTGGGTTCAGTGACCCTTCTTCAGAACTCTGAGTTCAGTATTAGGATGTGGAAATGAAATCCTTCCTAAATGATCATGTGCTTCCATCCATCATTGTCAATCTTTGCTGAAACGTGTTTTGTTTATGCTGTTTGGAAACTGTGCAGGATACAGTGAAAGCATTCAAAACTAATTTATTGTGATGCACCTATTTGATCTATGAGTGAGGTCTTGTGGGCAATGTCCCTACCTCTGAACCAGAAGCTGAACATTCAAGCCTCACTCCACGACTTGATGATCAAGTGTATTGATAGTGTGGTGGAACAGTTCCATACCAACTTGTACATTTGGGATGAGAAAGTCCTGATCAGTCATATGATGGAAAAAAGATTTGCAGATTCTCGGATCACAATCCGTAGTTTCAGGCTACAATGTATATGTAAACGTATACATTTCATCATTAATGATGACACGTTTGAGGTCCTGATTGGCAGGATGGCTCATGCAGTTCTTGTTGCTAAAGCACCGGATTTAATTTCCAATCCAGCTGGGCTAGATTCAGAACCTGTCTCCTTGCCCTATACCAGGTGGATGCCATGGTGTCGTGGGTCAGGTATGCCTATAGGCAGAGAGAAAAGAAAGAGGAAAGTTTGGACCATTCCCTTCCAACATTGTTTGCAGTCTTTTAAATTATCTTTAGTCATAACTCTGTCAGCTGTGGAGTGTGACAGTTTTGGGTTCAAGTCCCATGACAAGTAATTGAGCAGATGGAGTTCAATGTCAGCAAATGTGAGACTATTCATTTTGGACTGAAAATGTATAGATGCTTTTTAAATGGTATGAAGTTAAATACAATGGATTTCAGACGAGACTTGGCTCAGGTGCATACATTTTTAAAATGAACAAGTGCAGAAAATAATCAAGAAAGTTCATAGAATACTGGCCTTTGTGTCTAGAGGACCGGAGTAATAATGATGCAGAAGTTATGCTGCAGTTATACAAAACCTTGGTTAGACCCCACTTGGGCCATTGTGAGCAGATCTGGGCACCACACCTTTGGAAGGATATTTTGGCCTTGGAGTGAGTACAATGTAGGTTTATACAAATGATGCCTGGACATTTCTATAAATTATTTGGATGTGAACATAGGAGGTATAGTAAGTTTGCAGATGACACCAAAATTGGAGGTGTAGTAGACAGTGAAAGAGGTTACCTCAGAGTACAACGAGAGCTTGATCAGATGGGCCAATGGGCTGAGATATTTTGGCCTTGGAGTGAGTACAATGTAGGTTTATACAAATGATGCCTGGACATTTCTATAAATTATTTGGATGTGAACATAGGAGGTATAGTAAGTTTGCAGATGACACTAAAATTGGAGGTGTAGTAGACAGCGAAAGAGGTTACCTCAGAGTACAACGAGATCTTGATCAGATGGGCCAATGGGCTGAGAAGTAGCAGATGGATTTTAATTTAGAAAAATGCGAGGTGCTGCATTTTGGAAAGGCAAATCATGGCAGGTCTTATATACTTAATGGTAAGCTGCTGGGGAGTGTTAGTGAACAAAGAGACCTTAGAGTGCAGGTTCATAGTTTCTTGAAATTGGAGTCTCAGGTAGATGGGATGGTGAAGAAGGCATTTAGTATGCTTTCCTTTATTGGTCAGAGAATTGAGTTTAAGAATTGGGAGATCTTATTGTGGCTGTACAAGACATTAGTTAGGCCATTTTTGGAATATTGTGTGCAATTCTGGTCTACCTCCTATAAGAAGGATGGTGTAAAACTTTTTTCCAGCAACACATTTTCAGCTCTGATCTCCAGCATCTGCAGTCCTCACTTCCTCCTTCAGAAAAGATTTACAAGGATGTTGCCAGGGTTGGAGGATTTGAGCTACAGGGAGAGGCTGAACAGGCTGAGGCTGTTTTCTGGAGCATCGGAGGCTGAGAGGTGACCTTATAGAGGTTTACAAAATTATGAGGGGCATGGATAGGGCAAATAGGCAAAGTCTTTTCCCTGGGGTTGGGGAGTCCAGAACTAGAGGGCGTAGATTTAGGGTGAAAGGGGAAAGATTTAAAAAGGGACCTAAAGGCCAACAGTTTCATGCAAAAGGTGGTGCGTGTATAGAATGAGCTGCCAGAGGGAGTGGTGGAGGATAGTACAATTACAGAATTTTAAAAAAACATCTGGAGGGGTACACGAATAGGAAGGGTTTAGAGGGTTATGGGCTGGGTACTGGTAAATGGGACTCAGTTAATTTAGGATATCTGGTCAGCATGGATGAGTTGAACCGAAAGGTCTGTTTCCATGCTGTGCATCTCTATGACTCTATCAGAGGTTGCGTTATGAAGAGAGATAAAACAAATTGGATCTGTTTTATGTAGAATTTAGAAGGTTAAGGGCTGATATGATCAAAGTATTCAAGTACTTAACAGGAAAGGACAGGTTGAGGATTCTAGAACTGGGGGCATGGTCGAAAAGTCAGGGCCAGGACATTCAAGTGAGAGGTTCAGTCGCACTTTTACAAGTAAAGGATGATAAATATTTGGAACTCTCTTCCACAAACAGCAGTGGATATGCAATCAGTTGTTCATTCTAATCACAGATAGATAAGTATTTTTTAAGCAAAGGTTTTACAGGACATGGGCAAAGCAGGTATACTGAGTTAGGTACAAACAGCAATGAATATAACTTGCATTGAAACTCCATTGTAGTGCCGAGAGAGTGCTGCTATGTTGTATAGGCCATTAAACGGAGCTCCCATCTGTTCCCTGTGGTGTCTGTAAAAGAGCCCACAGTGCTACTTTAATATAGAGAGATGAGAGTTCTCCTGGGTGTCTAGGCCAACACTGTAGCCCACATCCATTACAACTAAAATAGGTTATTCAATAATTATCAAATAGTTATTGTGGGAACTTGCTGCACTCAAACTGGGGGTGCATTTTCTTGAACTGTAATAGTAATTACAAATGTTCTTTATTAGTTGTAGACCACTTGGAGCAAGCTGAGGTTGTGAAAGTCAGTATATAAATGCATGATTTTTCTTTTTATCCTGCTTTCAATGAAAGAAGGATTCAGAATTGATTAATTAGGCAAATTTAATGTACACCTATTTATAAGTTGTTGTTTTAAATTTAGTGAAAAATATAAAATGTGTTACTTTTAATCTCTCTTTTGCCTTGCACCTTTTATAAGCTTCTTCTTTCAAGAAAACATTGTCCTCACCAGTGAAATTCGGTGTATCAGTTATCCTGATACTACTACTTTCTGCTTGCTTGGAGAATATGGGGTGAAGCTACATCCTAAAAAGTAGTCGCTTCTGTTGCAAGCACTCCAAAGGTTCCTAGAATTTCGATTTATGAGCCCACTGCTTCACTTAACGGCTCCTTTCAATGCAAAGCTCATGTAAAATTTATCAAGTGATGCACAGGAATAGATTGAACCCACAGATTGTCAGGGAGGGCGATAACTGTGCTAGATTATGGCACTGACACTGACACTGACAAAGGCAAAGCTTTGGGGATGGGAAATAATTGATGATTTCCAAGATGAAGTGCACTGTTGGGTTGTCATCCTCCATACCCATAATACAATATCACCTTTGATCAGTTTTATTAGAGTGTGCACACAGAGCGGATTGCTGTGAATTACCCATGACCTTCAGATGTCTGTGCAGAGCATGGACAGCATCATTTGTGACATCTCATTGAAGTTATTGAGAATGGCACGTGAGGAGATAACAAGGCTTGAATAATGTAACAAACAATTGTGTGGCTGTAAGTTATCATCTGTAACATGGGGTACGGAGTTGCAATAATTTACCTTGTCACAGCCAGTTTCACTTTTCCTGCCCATTAAGAAAGAAGATGCTTGCTTTATTGAGCACCTTTTACCACAACAAGACATCTCAAAATATATTACAGCTAATGAAGCACGTTTGAAGTGTGGTCACTGTTATAAGTTAATATGGCAGTCCATTTGAGCACAGAAAGCTCTCACAAGCAACAATCGCTTTGTGATATTGAACAGGACAGTAGGGACAACTCTCCTGTTGTTCTTCAAAATAATGCCTTAGATTGTTTCACAATCATTCAAGAAGTCAGACAGGGTTTGACAGTGATTGACACTGACTTCTGATTGACAGTGAAGCCCTCCTTCAGTACGGCACTGAATATCAGTCCAGTTTTTTTGTGGTTGAGTCTTGGGGTGAGACTGAGACAAGAGTTCTACTGTTATAACCGGGACTGACATTGTGATCTATTCAACAAACATCATAAAACAAAGTTATCTGAGTATTGCAGGTCAGCAGCATACTTGCCTGTGAGAGCAGTAAGGAGTCACCTTACTGTGGTTTGTAATCATATGTAACACATACCAAGAAGGGAGACCATGTGGATTTTTGCAGCAGTTTCAAAGTCTAGCTTTCAGTTCCTGCTTTCTTTTCCCTTATTTTAAATTCTACCAGTCATTATGGCAGAATCCATGCCCCCACAACATCAGGCTGGACCTCAAGACTATGTGTCCAGCTACACAATCACCACAACAGCATTTTCCCATTGTGTCGAATAACAACAGCTTGTAATTATAAACACCTTCAACAAGATGAAAAATATTCTTAAATGCTTCACAGGAGTGTTAGTTGAACAAAATTTGATATCAAGCTATAGAGGATAATATTAGGAGAAGCAACCTATGTCAAAGATACGGAATTCAAAGAGTATCTGAAAGGAGAAAAGAGAAATAGAGGTACAAAGAGGAATTTCATTTTTTTTCATTTTTAGAGTTTATTCAGCATTTAAGTTTAAAACGAATTGGATTATCATTACTTCCTCTCTTGTTCCCGTGAGAGTTTTCTCTTTTTTTAATGCCTAACTGGAAGTTCAGTAGATAATAACATTTTATATTTGATCAGGAGGTGAAGATTGAAAAGAATCTTTGCTTACTGGAAAGTATCAAGGTATTGTAATGACACTGTTGTAATAACAGAACTTAGATTTTCATTTAAACACAAGCTCGAAGGCAGACTTTTTTTTTGCAGCTTTAGTTATTTGCCTTCTTTTGATATTGCTGGTCCATGGGAAATTTGATCAGCTTAAACTGGAAATTTCATTTTCTTTTTATTTGTTTGTGTGTTGTGAGTATCACTTGCAAGGCCAGCATTTATTGTCCATCCCTGATGGGTCTTGAGAAGGTGGTTATGAGCTACCTCCTGAACCTCTGCAGTCCTGAATGGCATAAGAACACTCACAATGCTTTTAGGAAGGGGTTTCCAGAATTTTGACTTGACGACATTAAAGGAACAACAATATAGTTCCCAGCCAAGATGATGTACAGCTTGCAAGGTCACTTGCAGATGGTGGTATTCCCATGCACTGGCTGCCCTTCTCCTTCCAGTGGCAGGGACCATGAGTTTGGAAGGTGATGTTGGATGAGTCCAAGGTGAAATAATGCAATTTCCAAATGGTACATAGTACTGTAAGTGTATACCGATATTGAAGGTTATGAATATTTAAGCTGGTAGATGGGGTGCTGCTCAACTTGGCTGGTTTGTACTGGATAGTGTTGAGCATCTTGCTAGGTCAGCATGTTTGTAAGGGTGACGTAAAGTGGTATATGTTGGGCTTGAGTTGTAGTTTATAGAAATTGTAGGGTTATATGAAGCTGCTGTGCAGAATGCAGTAGTGTTTGAAGCTAGAGGTGCTGTGTCAGGATAATGCATGTGAAAATATATTCTCTTCCCAAGAGCAATTGTGTGATGCGATTAAACATTTTTGAAAATACCCAGGTCCTCTAACCTTCTGTCATTTCCTGCACTAAAAACTCCAGTGTAGTATCCAAGAAACTAGGGTCATGCTGTCTAGCCTGCTGCACTGATTTAACGGGTTCTTCCTGGTCTTTAACTTGTTGTTGACAAGTTTCAGTCCCTTTTGCAGGCAGAATGCACCTTGCCTTTAAAAATTCCTGGTGGTTTTTTTTATGGGGCTGCTTGCTTTGCTTGAACTTGAGCCAGGTAAAAACAATGACTGCAGACGCTGGAAACCAGAGTCTAGATTAGAGTGGTGCTGGAAAAGCACAGCAGTTCAGGCAGCATCCAAGGAGCTCGGATGCTGCCTGAACTGCTGTGCTTTTCCAGCACCACTCTAATCTAGCCCCTTGAACTTGAGCCATTTTGGCAGCATGTAATGCTGGGCCGCATACCACAGCCATTACAATTGGAAAGCAGCATGAGGTTTGCTGATCAAGTGTTGTGATCACTGTGTCTAATTCTGGAGATATTCAATGTATCCAGGCTATGCACCCTCATTTTAAAAGATTTCTTCATCTGTGAATGGCTTGGAGATTTGAAATGTAATTTAAATGTGCTATGGTCAATTTTAAAGTAACTAATGTGGAGAGTTCACAAACAGCGTGCTTAGGGCAGGTTGACATTAACTCTGATTCTTCACAGATGCTGCTGAGCATTTTCTGATTTTAATTCCAGATTCCCAATGCTTATGGTGTTCTGTTTTTGACAGAAGGAGTTAGCCTTAATATCCGTACAGAGCGGATACAAATGCAAATCACTCAAGTGTCCACTCTCCATCGAACAGGAATGAGTCGAGGGCTTTTATTTTTGAAATGTCAGGCGGGGAGACAATGCTGTTATTTTTTTTCTCTCACCCTTGCAACAGTCAGAGTTTACAGTTTAATGATCGCAGCTGGTCATGTGGCAAATGTGTCAAGATGCAAGCGACCAGACACACATGACATGAACAGATGGGGACACACACAGTGAATGCACTAAAATATTTGTTTACAGAGTACATCGAGATGCTATTAATAGGAACACTTCACAGTGGTGAGTAATATACGTTTACTCCTATCATTCAAACCTCACTGTCATTCTGTGCACTTTGTGCCCTTCCAGTAAGAGTATTTAAGGATATAAAACTGATTTCTTTTCCTTCTCTCAGAGTGTGAAATGAGCTATCATTCTTGGCCAGAAGAAATAGCTAGAATTAAGATGCATTCTTTGAGGGGGAGAAAATTAAACAGCAAAATGAACATCTACTGGCTGCTTAAGAATCAACAGGAGGAGGCGTAGGGTTGAACTGGTCTGTTTTAGCTAAGTGAGTGTATTTTAGTGGGAAATACAGAATGCTCTTTGTTAAATCATCTTTATTAAATGTCAATCTCCAAAGACAACATCGCACCATTACAACTTTTCACAGAATCCAAGAGCTCACTTTAGGCAAAAAGCCATGGAAGCAAGATGAACATGCATGTTCGGAAGAAGTATATTTAACTCAGCATTAGCTCAGTTTCTTTCTTTACTGATGCTACTAGACCTGCTCAGTAGTTTCAGCGTTTCTTTAAAACATGCATGTCAGATTTGACTCACTAGTTGCGACTGGTTTCTCTGAGTCAAGATGTTATAGATTGGTGTGTCACTCCAGGATTTGAGTACAACAAATCCAGGCAGATATTCCAGTGCAGTGGTGAAGAGTGCCACACTGCCGGAGTTGCTCTTTTATGGATGAGGTATTAATTCAAGGCCTTGTGTGCTCTTTCAACTGATGTAAAACACCCTGTAATACAGTGCCACTGTGACAAAGCGCAGGAGAGTTAACCTTGCTGCCTCAGACAATAGCTTAGATTATTCCTGTTGGAGCATTGTAGCCTGGAGTTACATGTTGCGACTCTGCAGAACTCTGTGGGACTTGAGTGAGACATTGACAATTCCAAAGGATAACTTTTCTTTCCCTGGAACTCTCCAAAAGAGTCCTCTCAGGTTGGAGAATTTAGAGGGATCTGCCTCACTTAAGCTAATTGTTATCCCTGCAAAGTTAGAGGATTAAAAACAAATACATACAATAAATATTAATCTGACCACCCCCTCCTCCCAAAATACCGTTGACCCATCCAACCTCACTTGGGACATGGTGGCTCAGCAGTCAGCACTGCTGCCTCACAGCACCAGGGACCTGAGTTCGATTCCACTCTCAAGTGATCATTCATATGGAGTATGCATATTTGCCCCGTGTCTGCGTGGGTTTCCTCTGAGTGTGCTGGTTTCCCCCCACACTCCAAAGATGTTCAGGTTAGGTGAATTGGCCATGCTAACTTGCCCCATTGTGTCCAAGGATGTGTAGGCTAGGTGGGTTAGCCATGGGAAATGGAGGGTTATAGGGATAGGGTGATTTTGAGTGAGATGCTCTTTGGAGGATCGGTGTGGATTCAATGGGCTAAATAGCCTGCTTCCACACTATAGAGATTGGATGATTCTGTGATTCTCCCACACTTCACACCCCTGACAATCACTCCTTGATTAGACCACCCCACAAATCCAACCTGATTTCGCCTTTCCCCACTCCCACCCCAATCTGAAGTCTTAAAAATAATCAGCAATTCTCAGACCCTTGATTGTCACTTTCCTGGCCTGAAGCAATTACTAGAATAGTAGAGGGGATATAAATGAATTAGCAAGCAGGGAGGGGCTATCAAGGGAGCTTAAATGTATGGAGGTGGTATGGTTGCTTGTTGCAGTTATTCACCTGAATAGACCACAGAAGGTATGCAAGTTAACTTCATTTTTATCCAAACAAACTCAGACAGGCAGAATCTCAGTTAGGCTGACTAAACAGAATTCTGACTGACACTCTGGATCTGCCCAGCTCTGCCCCACTTCTGTCTGTCCACTGTTCTATACATTCAGAAAACCAACAACCTTTAGGTTGCTGTGTTCATGTATACATACATTGTTTATATTTCTTTCTTGTGCAGTAGATAGAAATCTCCATCTGAGACTTTTTCTTATCCTGTCGACAAGAATCCACTGATACTCTCCAGTCTTTTCCCAAGGCTCTGATACAGACCTTACAATGTACAAGATTCCTAGCCAGTAATTTCTGCAGATTTAAACATTTCGGGTGCTCAAAGTTCCTGCCTTCAAAAATGTGCCTTACAGCACCAGCTGCTAAGGTGTTATGTTAGTCTTGTTGTAACTCCTTTTTATAAAATCTTACTTAACTCTGGAACACTGAGAAATAAGAAAGGGATGATCACCTTATTGGGATTGTATTATAGACCCCCTAATAGTCAGAGGGAAATTGAGAAACAAACTTGTAAGGTGATCTCAGCTATCTGTAAGAATAATAGAGTAGTTATGGTAGGGGATTTTAACTTTCCAAACATCGACTGGGACTGTCATAGTCTTAAAGGTTTACATGGGGAGGAATTTTAAGTGTGTACAAAACAATTTTCTGATTCAGTATGTGGATGTACCGACTAGAGAAGGTACAAAACTTGACCTATTCTTGGGAAATAAGGCAGGGCAGGTGACTGAGGTGTCAGTGGGGGAGCACTTTGGGGCCAGCGACCATAATTCTATTCATTTTAAAATAGTGATGGAAAAGGATAGACCAGATCTAACAGTTGAAGTTCTAAATTGGAGAAAGGCCAATTTTGATGGTATCAGGCAAAAACTTTTGACAGCTAATTGGAGGCAGATGTTCACAGGCAAAGGGACGGCTGGAAAATGGGAAGCCTTCAGAAATGAGATAACAAGAATCCAGAGAAAGTATATTCCAGTCAGGGTGAAAGGGAAGGCTGGTAGGTATAGGGAATGCTGGATGACTAAAGAAATTGAGGTTTTGGTCAAGAAAAAGAAGGAAGCAAATGTCAGGTATAGACAGGATAGATCGAGTGAATCCTTAGAAGAGTATAAATGAAGTAGAAGTATAGTTAAGAGGGAAATCAGGAGGGCAAAAAGGGGACATGAGATAGCTCTGCAGATAGAATTAAGGAGAATCCAAAGGGTTTTTACAAATATATTAAGGACAAAAGGGTAACGAGGGAGAGAATAGGGCCCCTCAAAGATCAGCAAGGTGGCCTTTGTGTGGAGCCACAGAAAATGGGGGACATACTAAATGAATATTTTGCATCAGTATTTACTGTGGAAAGGGATATTGAAGGTATAGACTGTAGGGAAATAGATGGTGACATCTTGCAAAATGTCCAGATTACAGAGGAGGAAGTGCTGGATGTCTTGAAATGGTTAAAAGTGGATAAATCCCCAGGACCTGATCAGGTGTACCCGAGAACTCTGTGGGAAGCTAGAGAAGTGATTACTGGGCCTCTTGCTGAGATATTTGTAACATTGATAGTCACAGGTGAGGGGCCGGAAGACTGGAGGTTGGCAAACGTGGTGCCCCTGTTTAAGAAGGTCGGTAAAGACAAGCCAGGGAACTATAGACCAGTGAGCATTATCTCAGTGCTAGGGAAGTTGTTGGAGGGAATCCTGAGGGATGGAATGTACATGTATTTGGAAAGGCAAGGACTGATTAGGGATAGTCAACATGGCTTTGTGCATGGGAAATTATGTCTCACAAACTTGATTGAGTTTTTTGAAGAAGTAACAAAGAAGATTGATGAGGGCAGAGCAGTAGATATGATCTACATGGACTTCAGTAAGGCGTTCGACAAGGTTCCCCATGGGAGACTGATTAGCAAGGTTAGATCTCATGGAATACAGGGAGAACTAGCCATTTGGATACAGAACTGGCTCAAAAGTAGAAGACAGAGAGTGGTGGTGGTGAGTTATTTTTCAGACTGGAGGCTTGTGACCAGTGGATTGCCACAGGATTGGTTCTGGGTCCTCTACTTTTTGTTATTTACATAAATGATTTGGATGTGAGCATAACAGGTACAGTTAGTAAGTTTGCAGATGAGACCAAAATTGGAGGTGTAGTGGACAGTGAAGAGGGTTACCTCAGATTACAACAGGATCTGGACCAGATGGGCCAATGGGCTGAGAAGTGGCAGATGGAGTTTAATTCAGA
>NC_057715.1:19106538-19118464 GCF_004010195.1 Chiloscyllium plagiosum
TCCCTGGAGCGTCGGAGGCTGAGGGGTGACCTTATAGAGGTTTACAAAATTATGAGGGGCATGGATAGGATAAATAGACAAAGTCTTTTCCCTGGTGTGGGGGAGTCCAGAACTAGAGGGCATAGGTTTAGGGTGAGAGGGGAAAGATATAAGAGAGACCTAAGGGGCAACTTTGTCATGCAGAGGGTGGTATGTGTATGGAATGAGCTGCCAGAGGATGTGGTGGAGTCTGGTACAATTGCAACATTTAAGAGGCATTTGGATGGGTATATGAACAGGAAGGGTTTGGAGGGATATGTGCCAGGTGCTGGCAGGTGGGACTAGATTGGTTTGGGATGTCTGGTCGGCATGGACGGGTTAGACCGAAGGGTCTGTTTCCATGTTGTACATCTCTATGACTCTATATAACACATTCATCTATGATTCTACTGCTTCTTCACTGGTGGGTGATTATTAGAGAGTCACCAGCACTGGCCCATTCCACCCAATCCCCCACCCCAACATCCCCTCAGAAACAAAGCTACTCAGGTGGTCTTGTCTATCATCAATGGCCTGGACCATGATTCATGGATGTGAGTAGAATGCATTCATTTTGCCAATCAAAGACTGCTTGCCAGTCTCCCAAAGCACCAATCATCTTGGTTAGCTGATCGATAGAACTATTTCAAGAAATATCCCAGCATATTGGATTAAAAATACTTAAACCCCTCCTGAGAGAGGCCAGTCGATGGCTGCGTTTCTGACCATTTCTTTGTTTTATCATTGGCAACCAACACTTTATCGAATAAATTCCTTCTGCTAAGCTGTCTCAGACAACAACAGTCACTCCAGAGTTAGCATCTAACTTTTCATGGTCCTGTGATGCTTAGTGCTTAACTTTTGAGAATTCAAATGTCTTTCAGAACACAGCTGGAAATTGTATATCGTAGGATGAGGATTGTTTCAAAACTCTCTTAACTCCAAACATTCTGAAATATATTTCTCTCAATTTTAGTCTCTCCAATTTTATTTATCACACCATGTAATTGCCTAAAGCTCTTACTTTGTTGTGAATCAAGTTGCAACAAAAAGGGTGATTTGTAAGTTCTGATGTGGAATAATTGGGGAAATTGGAAATAACTTTTTAAAGGAAATGTGAAGTGAATTTTAGACTAGGTCTAAAATCATCATCCTTCTGTGGTTCAGATATACAGCTGGCTCATTGTTAGCCTCCTGTTCCTTGTGAAGGATTACGGTATTACAATATATTAAAAAAAAGTGGCTATTTGGCCCATTGTGCCTGTGCTGCCCCTTTGAAAGCTTACTTATTGCAGACCCTCAAGTTTCATCCTTAACCCTTTATGTTCATCAATCCCAAGAACCTTTCAAAATGATCGATGGACTCAGCTTCCACCATGTTTTCACCAGGGGTGGTCCAGATCTCAACAAACCTCTGTGTGAAAAATGCAGTTTCTTCATCTCTCTTGTGGTTCTTTTGGCACTGGTTTTCAATCTATAGCTTTTGGTTATAGGGGATCTCATCAAAAGGAATAAGATTTCTCTCTCTGGCCAATTCAAACCTCTTTAAAACCTCGACTAGGCCTTGTCTTAACCTTTGCATCCCAAGTCTGGGGTATTTATCAGCATCTGTGCCATAGATTTGTCAAATACTACTTTTTACTAGTACTACATTTTTCTCGTTCTTCACTCATCATGGAAGTTTTGTATCTCAATTATTTCAGATAGACTTTCTGGTATTCCCTTCCCTGAAGAGAGACATAAGAAACCATTTTGGCTTCCCTGTCGTTTCTCTGTTTCCTGCTATAAAGTCTTCTGTTTCTGTCTATAACAGTGGTACGGTTGCTCAGTGGTTAGCACTGTTGCCTCAAAGTGCCAAGGATCTGAGTTTGATTCGAGCCTCGGGCAACAGTCTGTGTGGAGTTTGTACATTCTCCCAGTGTCTGCATGGGTTTCCTTCGGGTGCTTCAGTTTCCTCCCACAGTCCAAAGCTGTGTAGGTTGGGTGAACTGGTCATGCTAAATTGCCCATAATATTCAGGGATGTGTAGGTGAGGTGCATTAATCAGGGGTAAATGGAGGATAATAGGCTAAGGAAATGGGTCTGGATGAGTTACTCTTTGGAGGGTTAGTGTGGACTGGTTGGGCTGAAGGGCCTGTTTCCACATGTTAGTCTTTACTAATCTTTTCTCTTTGGAGTACCAGTGAAGCTTTTACAATCCATTTTCACATTTCTTCCCAGTTTACGTTCCTATTTCATTCTCTCTTCCTTTATAAATTTCTTAGTCCTCCTCTGCTGAATTCTGAATTTCTCTCAATCCTTAGGCTTATGACTACATTTGACACTTTTATAAGCTGCTTCCTTCGATTTAATATACTCTTTGACATCTTTTATTAACCACAACTCTCTTGTTTTTCCTCTTGGGTAACTTTATCTGAAAAGAAACTGTGCTTTTTGACAACGAAGCAGTAATACTTTCAATACCAACCATTATGTATCTACCTCTTAATATATTTTTCCAATCCACCACAGCCAACTTCCTTCTCACACCTTCATAATTCCCTTGGTTAGATTTAAGACACTTGTTTTAGAATGAACTACATATTTTCAAGCTTATTGGAAAATTGTATCATATTATAGTCATTTTTCTTTAAAGGTTCTTTTGCATCAAGATTTTTAATTGAGCTTCTGTCATTGTGTAACAGTAAATCTAAATTAATCTGTTTCCCAAGTATTTCCCTCAATATATTGTCTTAGAAAACCAAGGACATTACAGATTACAGAATACACATGATACATACATATTGCAGAAATTCTTCCTTGGCAACATTGGTCCTCACTAGATTTACCCAGTCTGTACATAGATTGGAGTCACCCAGGATTACTGCATTCCCTTGTGCAGTACATTGCCACTAATGCTTCCTGCCCTCTGAACAAGCCCCATCATGATTTAAAGCAAAATACTGCAGATATTGGAAATCCGAAATAAAAGCAGGAAATGTTAGATAAACTCAGGAGGTCTGGCAAAGAGAAACAGAGTCAACGTTTTAAATCTAAAGATCCTATTCCATAACTGAAGAGGTTTGTGTGTGCAGGGGTTATGAGTGTCTGTGAATGAGTGCGTGTATGTGTGTGAGTTCAAGTGTAAAGGGCTATAAGTCTGTGAGAGGGTCTTTTTTCCACACATCCAGGTCTTTTTCAATATATAATTTCAGTTACATCACACTAAACTTCTGTCATAAATTGTGTGTCTTATGATCTAATACTCCACAACCGCCTGATGAAGAAGCTGCGTTCTGAAAGCTAGTGCTTCCAATTAAACCTGTTGGACTATAACCTGGTGTTGTGTGATTTTTAACTTTGTACACCCCAGTCCAACCCGGCATCTCCAAATCAAAAAAAACCTATAATAATTGGACAGAATAGTACAAGAAACCTCCGGGTATTTGAGGGATATAATTTTTGCCAGTTTATGGAGAGTATTGGTTCATAAGGTGCTGGTTAAAACAAGGTTTGTTGGAATAGTATTTTCTCCAAATTAGTTTTCATATTTTATTCCACAATTGTTATATACAAAGGCACAGTACAATAGATCAATGCTCAAGATAGTTAGTTTTCATTTAAAAAGTATCTACAGAACCATCAGAGTCCATTTGCCATTTAAGATTCAACAAAGCCTGAGCAGTACTGCATCCTCAGCAGTTGTTCACCTGGACTTAGGATCATCTTTCATTTGTTACACTTCAGCTTGCGCAATGTGCTTCTTCTGGCACTTTGCTCTCATGTCAACAAGGATCTCTCAACCACAAAACCCTGTGGAACAGGTGACGAGGGCTTCTGCAGTAAAAAGCAGAGGTGTGCTAATGGTGGTAAGGGAGGGATTGAGATGTAAATTATGTCTTAATGGTAGGCTTTAATAGGAAATAATTAGCTAGCTCTACTGAGAGCAAAGCCAGTAAGACACAAATGAGTCATGGAGCTAAGTAATAAAAGTGGAAGATAGTGTTCATGCTTTGAAGTTGTGGAACTCATTGTTGAGTCTGAAGAGCAAGCAGAAATTGAGGTGTTTATCCAGCTCGTGTTGGGGTTTCGCTGAAACATTACAGAAGGCCTAGGTCAGAAGTGTTGTCATGCGACCAAGATGGCTAGCAATTGGATGGTCAGGGTCATTGTTCTAGACAGCGGAGAAATGTTCTGCAAAGCGGTGACCCAGTCCGTGTTTAGTCACACCAATGTAAAGGAGACCACATTGTGTGCAGTGACTGGCGTGGAAACAAATATGTTGTTGTCCATGCTTTGGACATTTCAACCAATTCACATATTCAAAATACTTTACTCAAACGTTTTTATTGGTGAGATGGACAAAGGAACACAGACGTCAACTCGACTCAATTTTTCATAATGAAATATTCCCTATTGAAAACACCACATGAGCATTTCTCAAATTCCCAATATATTTATTCTCTATCTTCTCTCTCTCCTGTTGGTCAGAGCTCTACTGCTAGGCTTGGTCAAGTATTTGCTGTGAGTCTTCATTGATGAGGTGGCTTCTGGGTTTGTGTTTTTATAACCCATGGCCTCGGACTTTCCAGAATTTTCTATGGTCTCTGGCAAAGAGGGTCATGAGCTGGGTTCAAATTATCCAATGGGTTGTGCCAACATCGTCACTGGCGCCATGCTGAGAGTATAGTGCACATTCTCAGGCTGTCAAGATGCCAGAAAGTCTGATCGATACCTCTCCTCAGGCTGGTTGTAACTGGTTCCATTTGAACATTATAATCTTTTTTGGTCTTAGTTTCTACTGCTGTCTATAGCCAATAGCTCCTGGCTGCTATTTAATTTAGTTTGCTCAATTTTCTCTCAGGTCCAATTTCTCCAACTGTGGGTTAATTTTGGAAGTACAATTTTGGGCCCGTGGTCACTTGACTACAACATATAAACCTTTCCTTTACATGGAGGTTTGTTTGGGATCTTGGACACTGAGGAGGGTGGAAGTAAAAGGGCAAGGAATACAGTTTCTGGAATTGCATGGCAAGGTGCCGTGTGGGAGTGAGGGAGTGTTGGCACCAACGGGGGAGTGGACCAGTGTGTCGCACAGGGTTGCTGACAGTGGGGAGGGGTGAAGATGTGTTTAGAGGTGGCATTGTACTGGCTGTCGTCTCTAGCATGTTTGCCACCACCAAACACATTTTCTGCTCCCCTCCATTGTCAGCATTCCATAGGGGCTGTTTAGTCCATGGCACCTTGAAATGTTGACTTTGTTTCTCTCTTCTCAAATCTGCCAGATCTGCTGAGTTCCTCCAGCATTATCTGTTTTTTTTCTGTTTTTTTCTCACTAATAGCTGTTACCACCTGTTTTTCTGATCAGTGATCCTCCCTCATTAGTGCTTGGATCCCATTCCTTATTATCAGCACAATGCCACCTCCTTTTCTATCTATCTGTTCGTTCTGAATATTGAATATTTTTACAAATTCAGTTCCTAGAGTTTGTTACGCTGCAGCCATGTTTCAGGAATGGCAATTAAATCAGATCCATTTGCTCCTACTTTTATCATCAATTCATCTATATTGTTGGGGATGCTGTGTGTGTTCAGATAATGTGCCATTAATTCTGTGCTTTAACACTAGTCGGTAATTTAACACTGGATGATGCTAGGCTTTGTTTCTGCTGCTTTCCATTTCCATTTACAGCGTTCCTTCTTTCCTTAACGGGCTTTGTTTTTATTCTGTGTAAATCCTCTCTTTGATTCCCATCCACCTGACAAGACAGGTTTATACCCTCCACCCAATAGTATTAGCATATATTACCTTGAGGATATTAGTCCCAGCCCTGTTTAGATCAACCCATCTGATCAAGATCTCATTGTAATCTGAGGTAATCATCCTCTGTTCAGTTGAGTGATCTAAATCAGACTAAGACAAATAAAACAGGTGCTGAGGTGATGCAACAATAGTTTTATCTGAATGCTTTGTAGTGTTCACTATCTGAGCATCAAAATAGTCTTAAATATATTGCATAGCTGCAAGCATTGAGAGACTATCAGACATATTTTGTTTCAAGGGCTTATTGGAGTGATTGGATTAATTACAACATCTATTTTCGAGTAAGATGTTGTGGAACTTGAAAGGGTTCACAAAAGGCTTACAAGGACGTTGCCAAGGTTGGAGCTGTAGGGAGATGCTGAATAGGTTGGGGCCATTTTCCCTGGAGCGTTGGAGGCTGAGGGGTGACCGTATAGAGGTTTATAAAGTCTTAAGAGGCATGGATAGGGTAAATAGACAAAATCTTTCCCCTGGGGGTGGAGGAGTCCAGAACTAGACGGCATAGGTTTAGGATGAAAGGGGAAAGTTATAAAAGAGACCTGAGGGGCAACATTTTCATGCAGAGGGTGGTGCGTGTATGGAATGAGCTACTAGAGAAAGTGGTGGAGGCTGGAACAATTGCAACATTTAAAAGGCATCTGGATGGGTATATGGATATGAGAGGTTTACCAGGATATGGGGCAAGTGCTGGCAAATAGGACTAGATTAGGTTAGGATATCTGGTCGACAATATCGAGTTGCACTGAAGGGTCTGTTTCCATGCTGTGCATCTCTATGACTCTATGTGTTTTAAAAACAAAGGCGATTTGAAAGTGATCCATATAAAGAACCATTGTTCTCTGCTGGTGTGTGAAACCATTAAAGGACATTGTAGTCTAGAACCTATAGGTCTGCTGTTCTCATATTTAATGCCATGGCATTGTGAAGGTAGGGTAGACTGTAGTCTTGAATTCATGTTTCTGCATAACCAGTCAGCCTGTGAGCTAGTGCCATCTCATCTGACAAGGGTGAGTCCTCGCTCTTAAAGAATATTTGCGCCCCTTTAGAAACTGAAATAGTTTAGCAGTAGGCACATGCAATGACCTATGAAAATATGAGTTGTGCAGATGGAGGCTGGAAGAGTCAAAATTCTGTCTTGGATCAAAGAGACAAAGGAAAGAAAGACTTAGATATTTATTGTACCCTTCACAATCTTAAGACATGTCAAAGCACACTGCAGACAATGAAGTATTTTTGCAATGCAGTTACTATTGTGATGGGAAACATGGCAGCCGATTTGTGCACAGTAAGCTCCTACAAATACCAATTCATTGGATGTTGGCATTTCTGGCAAAACCAGCTTTTATTGTCCAATACCGCTTGTCCTTGAGAATCACAGTTACAGCACAGAAATAGGCCATTTAGTCCATTGTACATGCACCAACTCACTGAATGAGCGACTTACAGTGCCATTCCCTTGCCTTATACCCACGACCCTGCACATTCATTCTTTTCTGACTGTAATCTTTCAAGGTCTCAATTGAAGCTACCAAATTCTCAGGCAATGGATTGTAGGACATAACTAAATACTGTGTGAAAATGTTTCTGGTTATGTCGTCATTATCTCTTTTGCCAATTATCTTTTAACCTATGCTTTCTGGTTCTCCATCCTTCCACTGTGGATACTGTGCCTCCTTATCTACTCTTTCAAACTGTCATCAAATACAATGTACAATTTAATGCTGCTGTTGAGGTGCAATAGGCCCCAAGAATGGCTATTTAGATCTTTGACATTATGACATGATTCACTAATGTACCTTCTGGAGATAAACAGCAAGATGGGCTGGCATGGTGGATCAGTGGGTAGCACTGCTGCCTCATAGTGCCAGGGACCCAGGTTTGATTCCAGCCTCGGGCGACTGTCTGTGTGGAGTTTGCACATTCTCCCCGTGTCTGCGTGGGTTTCCTCTGGGTGCTCTGATTTGCTTCCACAGTCCAAAGATGAGCAGGTTAGGTGAATTGGTCATGTTAAATTGCCCATAACAAGAGGTTAGGTGCATTAGTCAGGGATAAATATAGACTAATAAGGTTGGGGAATGGGCCAGTGTGGGATACTCTTCGTAGGGTCAGTGTCGACTTGTTGGACAAAATGGCTCATTTCCGCATTGTAGGGATTCTATGAATATAATCATCAGGAAATAATGTGAATGTATGGAGAGGCCCATTTCAGAAATATGAGTATAGAATTTCAGCTGGCTCTCCAGTACAGAGCTAAGGAAACATTGGTCAGTCTGAGGAGCAGCACAGTGGCTCAGTGGCTAGCACTGCTGCCTCACAGCATTAGGGACCCATACTTGAATCGATCCTCAATTGACTTGCATATTCTCCCCTTGTCTGTGTTGGTTTCCTCCAGGTGCTTCGGTTTCTGTCTACAGTCAAAATATGTGCAGGTTAGGTATATTGGCCGTGGGAAATTGCACATAGAGTCCAGGGATGTGCCAGCTAGGGGGATTAACCATGGGTAATGCAGGGTTATAGAGATGGGGTGGGTCTGGGTAGGATGCTCTTTGGGGGGTTGGTGTGGACTCGATGAGCTGAATGGCCTGCTTCCACATGGTAGGGATTCTGAGGCACTATCTTTCAAGAAAAAATGTTAAACCGAGTTTTATCTGCATCGACACAACTGTCGACTTGTCAATAACTTGAGTTTCTTTTCCATTGTAGCTGCCTTGTCCTCCCAGCTTTATCTGCATTTTGTTGACAATTAAACACTATGCACATTTGTATGTTACACTTTACCATTATTTGGAGATCTTAATTCTGATTAATTGGTGCCTAACTTAAAAATGTGTTTGTGAGAAAATGAAGGCTTCAGGGGTGGTGTGGTTAGACATTATAATTTGGAAAAAATATAAACTTCAATTAGTTGTGGAAAATAGTTGTGTTATGATCCCAGCTAACAGCATTACTGGACAAATCAGATCCAAACTAAAACTCTGCTTGATAGATTATGTTTTGATTTATTTTGATTTAATGAAGTGGTCTCTCACTGAACATAAGCAAGCAATATTTCAAATTTTCCTTTAGAAATAAAACAGGCATGTATTAACAAAAGGAATCAAGATTAAGTAAAATGAATCAACCTGTCTACCTTATACTACAAATTCAAAGCTTTTTAAATGCAGTAAAATCTAATCTCATTGATCCCAAAAGACTCCTTTATAAATTGAAAAGGAAAATTTATTCAACAGTTTTTTTGTACTACCCAAAAACATTCCTGGTACCACATCATGCACACAGTACATAGCTGGGTGTCCCTGTTTCAGACATCTCAGTATGTTTAAGTCACGTGTGACTATAATTTATAGACTGGAATTGCAGATAGCTTCTTCCTAGGGCTACTATAGATCTGATGTTAACTGTAATAGGCTTTAAGTAATCTCCTCAAGATTTTATCCCAACACTTTTGGTCTGTGACTAACACAAACACTTTACTTCAAAGTAATCAAATTTCGTTGTATTCTACCATTCGCAGAGCCACCACTATAATCATCTTTATCTAAGAATTGCAATAGAACTGTTCAAAACTCAAAGTTAAATTAAAAAAAGAAATCTCTCTCTCTAGTGTATGCAATTCTGGTCTCCTTCCTATCGGAAAGATGTGCTTAAACTTGAAAGGGTTCCGAAAAGATTTACAAGGATGTTGCCAGGGTTGGAGGATTTGAGGTTTAGGGAGAGGCTGAACAGGCTGGGGCTGTTTTCCTGCAGTGTTGGAGGCTGAGGGGTGACCTTATAGAGGTTTATAAAATCATGAGGGGTATGGATAGAGTAAATAGACAATGTCGTTCCCTGGAGTAGGGGAGTCCAGAACTAGAGGGAATAGGTTTAAGATGAGACGGGAATGATTTAACAAAAGACCTAAGGGGCAACTTTTTCATGCAGCGAGTGATTCTTGTGTGGAATAAGCTGCCAGAGGAAGTGGTGGAGAATGGTACAATTACAACATTTAAAAGGTATCATGGGTGGGTATATGAATAGGAAGCGTTTAGAGGGATATGGGCCAAATGCTGGCAAATGGGACTAGATTAGGTTAGGATATCTGATGGTCATGGTCTGTTTCCGTACTGCACACCTCTATGACGCGTAGTGACTGGTGGTTTCTTTTAGCTTAAAGAAACCTTTCCTGACCTTCTAAACTGGACCTTGTTCCTCTTGTTTAGTTGTAAAATCCTACCAATGCATGCAAAATTTTATTCATTCGAAAGATAAGCCTTGAAAACTGTTTTAAATGAACTCACCATGGCTACAGAAATATTTACACGTTAACTATTAAATTCAGATGCACAGAAAAGAAGGTCTGTCACTACCTCAGAATCCAAAGAATCCAAACTTGCAATAAATAATATTTTGTGTGTGTCTCTGTGTGTGTTGTATGTGTATATATACAGAGGAACCTCGAGTATCCAAATGAGATGGGCAGGCACTATTTCGTTTGAACAATTGATTATTCGGTTAATTGATTTCCTCAGGGGGCTCGGACTTTTCTGTAAAGTCTGCTCCGTGTTCAGGAGACTAGGCAGCAGCACACTGCGTGCAAGCCCTGCCCACTGCCTGCCCTCAACACCGCCCCCTGTCTGCCCCCTGCCCGTCCCAAACCGGCTCTCCAAACCTCGCACCCCTGTCCATCCCCACCCGCCCACCCCCCAGGGGGAACCTGCCCCCTGTCTGCCACCACCCCCTCCCCGGGGCAGCCAGACTGTGCACCAACAGTAAGACTGCTGCTGTCTTCTGTCTTTGTAGGAATCGCGGTTCCTCTGTACATATCAATTGCACGTTTCACACCTAACATAAATATACAGAATACATCACGGAAGGAATGCGTTCAGTCCATCATGCCTGTATTGTCACTTTAAAAGAGTCATCAATTAGACCTGATCCCCCAGCCATTTTCCCTTTAACCCTAAATATTTTCCTTTCCAGTTTTTATCCTTGTCTGATTTGAAAGTTACTATTGAATCTGCTTCCACCAACCTTTCTGATTAACCCATGGTACGTGAGTATTCTCCTCACCTCCTGTCTGCTTGCTTGTAAAAAAATCTAGAATTCCATCTCCCTTAGTTATGCTCCCTCCGATCAGTGGAAAAACTTTTTTTTGATTTTGCTCATCATTTTTGATAGATTACCTGAAGTTGTTTGGAATTGGTTCTTGTGGAAGTGGTGAAGGCCATTAATTCTTAAATTGTAACATTGTTTATTAATTAATGATGATATTAATAAAATACATAAAAGGCAATATAAAAAAGCAAATTTATTAAATAACGAGTTAAAACTCATTTAGGATGGTAGGTCAAATTGGCAGTATTCTACAGTAAATATTTGAAGTTTCAACAACTTCATTTGAGAGTTTATGAGCTGGAGGCTGAACTACAATATATCAGGGAGGGCAAAACATACATAGATTCTTTGTACCAGGTGTCATACTGTTTAGGATGTAGCCTTCGAATTTAGTAGGTCTTCAGGACCAGTAAGGTGAGACTGCAGGTGAGTCAAGTAAGAATTACAGGGGTGTCAGTCTCTGCAATTGTCCAATAGGTTTGACGTTCTCTCAGCCCGTTTGGATGAAAGCAGGGAAGCCGGGTGAATGTGCAAACAGACCAGAGCAGCATTGTCAAATCAGGGGAGCACCAAGAAAGGTAGTGGTAATGGTGGATAGTAAAGTGGAAGGGGATAGTTTAGTGGGGTGAGGAGTAGGGATTAATACCATTCTCTACAACAAAGAGCAAGAGCCATGAAGGCTGTGTTACCTGCTAGGAAGTGGGACCTATTCTCACGGCTGGTAAGAAACTTGCTGTGGAATGTCCATGTAGGCAGAACTGAACAAGGATTCTGCGCACAGTATGAGGAGCTAGGCACCACATTAAAAGGAAAAAAAATCAAGGATTATAATCTCTGAAGTATAATACTTGAGATAGATGATAATAGAGAAATGAAAATATGATTCAAAAACAGGTGTACAAGGTATATAGCTCATGGGGCACTGGCATCAGCACTGGCAAAATTTGCAAAACTAAGGAAGTTGAGAGAGTTTAAAAGTAAAGGGTGTGGCAAATTATCAAATTTGGAAAAT
>NC_057715.1:19118964-19189686 GCF_004010195.1 Chiloscyllium plagiosum
CACATGATTCCCCACTATTTCTCTGCTTTCAGACACTCTGTCTCCATTTAAAAAGTCATGTTTTTTGGTAACGGCTTCACAAAACTATCCTACCACTTGCAAAACTACGCGTTTGTGTCAAATGAGTTGCTCATCACACCATGTACCTAATGGGAGAAAGTGAGGACTGCAGATGCTGGAGATCAGAGTTGAAGAGTGTGGTGCTAGAAAAGCGCAGCAGGTCAGGCAGCACCCGAGGAGCAGGAGAGTCGACGTTTCAAGCATATGCTCTACACCTAATACCCATTTCTATTGACAAGGAGAACTTTAATCCATCGGCCGAAATGAATACTGTTAAGAGCTCAAAAATCATTGGTCTGAGCACATGGTCTTTCATATATAACAGGAATGAATGCTGGAATCTGCCTTGTGTGAAGAGAATGCACCATTTTTTTATGTGCTTGATATAATTTGTATTCTGTTCAGGACCTGGTGAGATATGCATTGCAGTGTACTTGAAATATGATCAGAACAAATGCATCAGCCCATGGAATGCCTGTGTGGTTTCCTGCAGCTACAACTGATTAACACCAATGAAACCTAATGGTCTTATTCCATTACTGACTCCCAATACATGTGTGTGTGGCTGATTGCGCTGATGAGACTATATTGGCACTTTGTGTGAACAATGCCATCACTAGAAATCAGTTACCACTTCATTTTCTGAAAGTGCAGCTGTTGACTTTGCGATTATCAACATAGTTTAAACAATTCTGCTCATTCCAAGTCAGCTATACAACATAAACTCAAAGGAGGAGAACTACCATCTCTCATAATGAACTGTAACTTCTAATTTCCCTTCATGAAATATTTTCAGCGCTTTGATATTCTCTCCATTGTTTACATTTACAATTTGTATCATGACAACTTGATTTTGAAACCCATGAATTGGAATTAGTTTCAATAAAAACAACATTACTTGACCTTATCAATGCCTGTGAGCATTTTGAATGTGTTTAGAATATTATTGTAGTTCTCTGCTCAGAAGAATGCCCTTCAGTATAAGCCATCTAATCCATCAAGGCTTTTAAGAGTTCTTGGATGTTTCAGGCATATCTTAATGGGGGTAGTCAATGACCACAATTTAAGAATATTTTCGACGCCATTGGCTGATCTTTGACTCTGATATCACTATACTTTATCTATTGTTAGAATTGCATTACAATGGGCACAACCTCCTTATTTTGGGACTATGTGCAGAGGTGAATGTAAAAGTAGGAAGACCTTCCTCTTGGAAGATGGATCAAGAATTCCACATGTTTGTATTCTTCTCAGCTCATTCCATATTCATGCATGGGTGAAGTGCCACATTTCATGGGTAGCAAGTTCTGAAGTTTGCCAGGACGTTCCAGGCTTCAACAGTCAGGGCTTCATTTGGCACCTTCAACCTCTGCAACCCAGAAGCATCATTCAGCTTGTGCTCTTTAACCCACCAGAGACGTCACATGCTTGGTAAGAGGTAGCACCATATTTTAGTGAGGTTCTCCTGAAGGTTATTCAAGAAAGAAGACAAGTTATTTTCTCCATGGATGGTAACAGGAGACTGTACACCTGATGAAGGTTGCTTAGGAAAGGTGCTGTAGAATTCAGTTCCCACAGGTGGCTCCCACACTACAAGAGGATGAGTGATCTTCTGTGTCCTGCTGGCATATGTACTCTGTCTACTATCACATAGGAAGCTTGGTGCCAGGCATGTCCAATAGATCATGTATAGTCCCTATGTCTTTTGCTTTAATGTGGCTACCAATGTGGCATCACCAACACCACGTTGGGACTGACTCTCACACATCAGCTAGGATTCACACTTAAACATAAAACACGAAAGGTGCTCAGTACTCAGCAGCTCATGCACCATCAGTTCACTGACCTCTTATTACAACTGGGAGAACCAATACTTTGAATAGCTTTTCACCGAAGGCTTGATTGGAAGAAGACCGCAAAAGGTGGACTTTTGATTTTAAAGTCAAAGATTAGGTCCACTCTCTGGTCAGGTTCGTTAATATCTGCCAAAGTGGTTGGTTTGGTCGTGCAGCCAGGTTGATGTTGTCAGGCTTCACTAAGTAGCACTGAGGCATTTACATACACACACATACCTTGGTTAATGAGAAGTCAAGAAACTGAGGAGGTTTGTACTCACTGGAAGAAGTCTACCCCACCAGGGGCATGCCTAGTATTTAAAGCTGGGTCTGTGAACTCACGTATTTCCATTTTTGGCTAACAAGATTGTACCAGCTCGGGAAAGTTTTTCTGGAAGATTCTGAGAACTTCAAAGCAAGAATTTAACTTGGCTTTGGGAAACTGATTTTTTTTCTCTTTCACCCATTACATTTTTTGTTATGTTTGAGTGAGGTTTGTCCAACTAAAAATTTTGAGTGTGCTGGAAAGTCTTCCCCAATGCTGGCTGGCCATTTGCAGAGAGTGGAGTTTCAGGATAAGGGGTTGGCCATCTATGACTGAGATGAACAAAAATATCTTCACTCAAAGGGCAGAACTTGAGGCTAAAATATGGCAGTCGGCTAGTTGGAAGACACAAGGGCAAGTAAGTCATGATACCCAATCACAAACGTCACATGTGAGATAATGCTTGTGTAACCCAGCAAATCATATGGGAAGGAAGTAGGAATTTCTTGGAAAAAAGTGCTAGAATCAGACATAATCAGCATGGACATACAAAAGGGAAATCATGCTTGACAGATCTATGGGAATTCTTCAAAAATGCAACTGGTGGAGATTTTCAGTCTGAGCCAATGGATGTGATTTATTTGGACTTTCAAAGGCTTTCAACAAAGTCCCACATAAGACATTTATGTGTAAAAGTAAGTGCATGGGATTTTGGGTAGTGTATTGAGATGTATAGAAAGTCGGTTAGCAGGCAAGAAACAGAGAGTAAGAATAAATGAGTCATTTTCCAAATGCCAAACAGTGATTAGTGGAATTCTGCATGGTTCAGTAGGATCCTAGCTATTCACAATGTATGTTCATGATTTAGATGAGGCAACTAAATGTAATATCTCAAGATTAGCAAATGACACAAAACTGAGTGAAGGAGTATGAGGAGCGTGTAGAGATGTTTTTGCACTGTGATTTGGACAAGCTGTGCAAGTGGACAAATGCAGCATAAACGTGAGGTTATTCACTTGGTTAGAAGAACTAGGAAGGCAGATGATCGTCTGGATGGCTGTAAATTGAGAGAGGGGAGTGCGCAATGAGACCTGGGTGTCCCCATGCACCAGTCGCTGAAAGTAAGTGTGCAGGTGCTGCAGGCAGTAAAGAAGGCAAAAGGTAAAGAAGGAGTAAAAGGTCAAAGGTATCTTGGTGCGATTGTACAGGGCATTGATGAGGCCACATCTGGAATAATGCATGCAAGCTTTAGTCTCCTTATCTGAGGAAGGCTATACGAGCGAAGGTTCACCACATTGGTTCCTGGGATGGCAGAACTGATGTTTGAGGAGAGATTGAGGCAGTTAGGATCGTATTCATTGGAGCTTAGAGGAATGAGGGAGGATCTTATAGACCACCTTTAAAATCTAGTAGGACCAGGTTAGTATCAGGAAGGATGTTCCCAATGATGGAGGAGTCACAGTTCAAGGATATGAGGTAATCCTTTTAGGACTGAAATGAGGAGAAATTTCTTCATGTAGAGAGTGGGGAGCCTATGGAATTCACTATTGTGGAAAATTCTTGAGGCCAAAACATTGTGTTTTCAAAAAGGAGGGTGCTAGACCTCTTCTGGCTGAAGGAATCAAGACATGTGGGAAGTGGGTGTAATTAGTGTATTGAGCCCAATGATCAGCCATGACCAAAATGAATGGCAGATTAGACTTGATGGGTCATATAGCCTACTCCTGCTCTTATCTTCTATGTTTTTATGTTCCTTGCCAATGGTGAGACCTTTGAGGTCTGAAGGCTCTGGTGCCATATTTAAGGGTTAGATGGACAGTATTTCCAGGCTTCCGCTGAGCTTCTTGTGATCTATCCCACCAGATTAGAGAAGCCAATAAAAGACGCTGCCATTGGCTCCCCACTTTAATGAATATGTTCTGCAGACATTGAGTTCTGCAGGTGTAAGTGGCACCGTTCTCTGCCTGCTTCCTTACACTCACGGGGAGGTCTCTGAATGTGACTATCATAGAGTCGTAGAGTCATAGAGATTGTAAATATATTTCTTACTTTAAAAACGGAAGGCTGGCTGTGACTCTGGATGGATTCAGTATTTAAAACTGTGGTGACTCTGTAAATCAAGCAGGGGAAAGAATGTCACGTGGGGTCGGACAGCTAGGAATGCGAGGAGGCGGGGGATGGAGTCAGACTAACACCCAATCAGAAGATAATTCTACCTCAGTGTTTATATGACGTTTTTTATTGTATAAAAGACTGGGGCAGGGACAAAACGAGGTCTTTTCTTTTTGAACTGACATACTTTTGTAGTTTGTCAGGGACAAAGGGGTTTAGACCCAGAGCTCTGAATGCTTTGTTCACTTACTGTGTAAAATAAATTAAGAGTGTGAGACCGAATATCTTCTCCTATTGCTTCATTTAAAAGAACACGCAGGACTTGGCTCACACATAGAAGAAAGTAAGTTTGTAGATTGAGCCAAAGTCCAACAAGATATACAGCATGGAAAGAGACCCTTCGGTCCAACTCGTCCATGCTGCCCAGACCAGTTTATTTGGAAATTATATTTTGAGTTTCTGGCTATCTCCATAAGTATCAACCCAAAGATGTTTTGCCATCCCTGGTATGTTATGAAAATCTCAACTTGACAAACTGAGTTATGACAGCAACAATTAGCCTTCATAGTCAGCAAAGACTTGTATCAAAAATAATCACTTTCACGTTGCAAACACAGTGTTAAACTCCATTACACACTGTCACAGTCACATTGAATGATATGTATTCTTAGCCTTAGACTCAGCGTGTTAACTCTTTGAGCAGTGCACAATTAGGTGGCATTGACTTGCAACAGCACTCTGTTATTGATTCAGACCAACATAAATATCAGTCGGTAACACTCTGAGCCTCTGCACTAAGAAAGTCCTAGGCTGAGTTCTGCATTGCCAGAAACGCCACTGCGTTGATTAAGTATCAAACTGAAACCATCCTTCCAGTTAGATATAAAATATTCCATAGCTGTGACATAAATTTAAGCAGTGGCATACTGCCAAGACTTACCTTTCACCCAACATTATTAGGACAAATTATCTGTTCAAAATCACAGTTTTGTTTGTTAGAGCTTGTGTGCAAATTAGCTGCCATTTTCTCTACACTCTAACAGCATCTAGACCCCATTAATACTTGTTTGAATTTGAATTAGCGTTATTGTCACATGGGTACAGTGAAACGTTTACAAATTGTCACTCACCATTTTCGGTACCAAGATTCTTGAGTACAATTCTGTGGGGAAAAAAATCAGGAAAATAAGGAAATAAAAATTCTGGTATTACAGACCTATAAATGCACAAAATTGTGGTAATAAATTAGATAAATAAAGAAATAAAAGTTCAGAATACCAGTCCTCCCACAATAATACAATAAAGCAAAGCAAAATTTAGGAAAAAGGGAATTTAAGACACGCACCACAAATTCAATTTTGTGGTTCTGGACTCGAGGACTCACCAGGATGCAGCTACGAGGAATGGCCAAATCCACACTGCATTCTTCACTGCATCCAGCCAACTGCGCTAACTGACCTTCCTTTTACCCGTAATAAGCAAATGAAGTAAGGATAAAAACAATTACTTCAATTGAATTACCAAAGGGGCAAGCCCATTTCAGTTCTCAAATGATCAAAAGTGAAGTGGAAATTTATTTTAAAGCAAAATTTCCGCTGAATGCTCTTTGACGTGGAAAGCAAGTACTCGGACACAGAAACAGAAAATAAAAGCAGGAATAGGCCATTTGGCATGATGCCAGCAACTGTTGATTTAACTTAAAATTACAATATCTAGACCACTGGTTAGCAGAAAAAGGATAATGTAGGAATAACGTTTCGTCATAAACAGAGTCCTGGTTTTACATTTTCCAAACTATATGAAAATAAGGATTTTGGGGACATTTTCTTCCAGCTCAAAGATGTGTCAATTATAACAACTTATAGCTTTACTTCTAAATATCGAAAATACTCACTCAAGTATAAAATCACACTGAGCAGATCCTTACCATAGTTAATTTTACCATACACTTAAATACCTCATGTTCTTAGCTGGAATAAAGGCCTCGGGGACAAAGGCCTTGCAGCCATGCTTGTCAGGCAGTGGTCCAGAAGTAGTTCATCCATCTGGAAATTAAGGCAACAAAAATGGCCAACTTGGAGTCTGACTGAACTTCTAAGAAGAATACAGATGGGAGAGAGACAAGGTTCCATGTTAGCATCTGCCCTCTGCTTACACCTCCAAAGTGGCCAGTTTTAATTTATTATAAGCTTATCGTGGAGCTGGATGGAATATGAGTGCTATTATACTGGATGAGGAAAGTTAGCGGGAATTAAAATGGTTGGCTGCTAAAAACAGACCATGATGTGTTACTAACCTGAGCTAATTCAGTGTAACTCAGGCTGCGCTCCAACCTCAATGCAGAAAGCTCACCATCATTGTGAATGGCTGAGAGCTGTTGGCTTGATTGGGACATTTCCCCTGGAATCCTTGATCGTTGTTGAAAGCCCACTGCTGACACATGAAGTGTCTGAGTGCCCCAAATGCAGTGGACCTTCTTGATAAGGAGAGATCCTGCTTGGCCCCCAGCCTTTGACAGTAACCTCCTCATTTCCACAGATTCTGTCCACAATGCAAGCACCTTATAATCGGGACTGGAAACTTTGAGCAGTGAGATTAGTGTGGCACTCTCCACTGATTTGAAAAAAAAACACTGCAGCCATGTGGTAAAGGGAGGCCAGAGAGCATTTTTGCACTGAGGACAACTGGTACACTGGGTACAAACTGTCCTTTATATTGTACGTTACTTTTGAAGCTTCAAAGTTTTGCCCGAACTTATTTGCATAATCACAAATGCAAACTCAAGTCTTCCAAGAGGCAGCTGACCTGGGCACTGTTCTTTGTATTAAAAAAAATCCTGGACATATTTATGAATGGTAAACAGATATAGTTTGACTAAAACAACTGAAAATGGGTTCCCACAAAAATAAATTATCGATATATCACCAGCATAACATGATTGAAAATCACTGAGAATGTCTTTGAGAAAATATACTGAACTATTTGTTATTTTACTGGTGTTTGTAAGACAAATAAGTAGCTTTTGATGTTTCAAATCTTTTATGGTATTCTTACGGTTATGCCGAAGAAAACCAGCAAAATTTGAAGAATCTTCTGGAATCAGAAGGGTAATCAAAACAAATAAAAACTCATCATCTTTGTTACTCCAAAGTGTGGTCAGTTTTGTGGGCAGAGTTGGCTGAAAGGTGAAATGGTTTTTTAATCACGTTTTAATACCCTGATGGCAGCATGGTGGCTCAGTGGTTAGCACTGCTGCCTCACAGCACCGGGGTCCCAGGTTCAATTCTAGCCTTGGGTGACTGTCTGTGTGCACATTCTCCCCGTGTCTGTGTGGGTTTGCTCTGGTTTCCTCCCACAGTCCAAATGTGTGCCGGTCAGGTGAATTGGCCATGCTAAATTGCCCAAAGTGTTAGGTGCATTAGTCAGCGGGGAATGGGTCTGGGAGGGTTGCTCTTCGGAGGGTCGGTGTGGACTTGTTGTGCTGAAGGGCCTGTTTCCACACTGTAGGGAATCTAACCTAAATTATGTTCAAACTTTCTCAGTTATTTGTGCTGTTTGATCAATTTCACCAGATTTGCATTGACAATACTCACTACAACATGAAGAACTCCTCCTCATTTATTTTATCATAACTGCAAATTGGAATGATGATAATGTACACATCAAATATACATTGGGGGTTAGAATGAGGCATTGGCTCTATAGCTAACTGAATTTAACTGGACATGCTAAATTTAATGCCCTATTAGTCACCATACCGGGTTTATATTTAAATAAATCCCCTTAGCCCTGTCATTAGGCTAAAATATTTATACTATTTTTTGTTACCTTAATTTAATACTTTATTTTCTCTCGCTTTATCTTCAGCAGATGAAACATACTGGCAGATTCTAAAATCCGCTGCTGGCGTGCTTTGATTTGTGCCAGTGGCAAAAGGTTAATGAAGATTAATGTCTGTTGAGAGATGAATAATTTAAATTAACTCTGAAAACTCAGAGACTTGATTTCGAACTTAAAAGGTATTCCTCAATGCCAGATAAGGAACGTTTCTGCTTTGTTGTACCAGCTATTTGCTTTTTTTTTATTAAATATTCACAACTTCACTGAAATTATTTCATGCTTTGCCTCAAAGTGCCTTTAAGCAATAACTTCAGTCTATTGAGAATGTATGATATTGTGGCTCAAGTGCTGACTGAATCAAGGCTATAAGAAATCTTAGTTAATTAAGGACATAAAACCATTTATTGCCAAAGACAATCTTGCGAAGCAAGCAGATTTTTGCTGCTTTTTTAAAATCTGTTCTTACGAATGTTGTCTATTCCTAATTGTCCTGGAGGAGGTGGTAGTCAGCTGTCTTCTTGAACCGCTGCGGTCTCTGGTGTGTAAGTGTCTTCGCAATGCTGTTATGGAGGCAGTTCCTGGATTTTGACCCAGTGACAACGAAGAAGTGGCAATATAATTCCAATCAAGATAACAACATTAAATTTGATAAATTGCCTTTTGCATTGTTGGACATATTGCTTCCTGGGCAGGGGTATGGGCTTTATAGTCATGTAGAGGGATTATATCAAGCCACTCCTCCAGGCTAGAGACATTTTCTAACCAATCTGCTCAGAGATGTTAATTAAATGCAATAATGACATACATTACATTGTCACCACCTCATCCTATACTCACCACCTTAAACATTCATGTCTTCAACCAACAACAATGGCAGCAGTGTATATCATCTACAGATGCTCTGCAGGAAATTATCAAATATTCTTTGACAGCACCTTCTAAACCCATGAGTCTACAAGACAGAAGGGCACGGGCAGCAGATGCATGGGAACACTACCACATGCAAATTCCCCTCCAAATCAGACACCAACTTGATTTGGACCCATATTGCATTTACTTCATTGTCATTGTATCAACATCCTGAGACTCCCGCCTCAGCAGCAATGCTGATGCACCGATATCATATATAATTGCAGCAGTTCACAAAGACAGATCACTACCATCTCCTTAAGGTCAATTTATAGATGAGAAACAAATGTTGACCCAGCCTGCATCCACTATGTCCTGTGAAAGAAATACCAAAGTCAAGATTAGAGTGGTGCTGGAAAAGCACAGCAGGTCAGGCAGCATCCGAGGAGCAGGAAAATCAACATTTCTGATTCTGATTTCTCATTCCTGATGAAGGGCTCCTGCCGAAACATCACTTTTCCTGACTCTGATCTCCAGCGTCTGCAGTCCTCACTTTCACCTAAAGAAGTACCAAAGCCTGCCTGTCAGCTCTAAAGATTCAACTGGGTATTAATCGTACTTAAATAAAAGTGAGTAGAAAGTTCTGGTGGTACACCAGCCAAAAATTTCCTCTCAAACATAACCACCAAGAAAGGATCAGCTCATCATTCCTCTGAGTGGGAGACTGGTCTGCACACAATAGATGCATGTTGCTTTATACTCCCTGCACATCAACGATTTTCTAATGGTTCTGATCAGAGGTGTTTTGAGACACCTCTGGAGAAGGTGAAACTTGAACCCAGGCCTCCTGACTTAGAGGGAGGGGCATTACCACTGCATCATCAAGAGCCCCTGCATCATCAAGAGCACATGACCCCTGCATATCAAACCAATTTATCAAATTGAAGATGCTCTGTGCAATTTCAGAGATAATTGATGAGAATTGTACCCAAGCACACGGCTTCCATTTCTCTATTCATCTAAACATAGATTTTCTACCGAAACGTTATGGACCAAAAACGTTAAAAAGAAATCATTAGTAAAGCAGAATGGGAAGGCAAGTAGACCACAATCAAAATAATGTCATTGTGACATCAATGTAAAATTGGCCTGTCATTATCAAAGAAAACCCTGTTGTGAAATAACATGGGGGACGGCACGGTGGCACAGTGGTTAGCACTGGATCAGTGGTGCTGGAAGAGCACAGCAATTCAGGCAGCATCCGAGGACAGGCAAAATTTCTGCCTCAGGCAACTGTCTGTATGGAGTTTGCACTTTCTCCCCGTATCTGTGTGGGTTTCCTCCGGCTTCCTCCCACAGTCCAAAAATGTGCAGGTTAGGTGAATTGGCCATGCTAAATTGACCGTAGTGTTAGGTGAAGGGATAAATGTAGGGGGGTGGGTTGCTCTTCAGAGGGTTGGTGTGGATTTGTTGGGCTGAAGGGCCTGTTTCCACACTGTAAGTAATATAATCTAAAAAAAAAGTTCCTTGTTTCTCTCCTTCTTTGTTCTGTTCTTTCATCTGGATATCTCCCTGCCCATCTGTCTACACAGTTTGCTAATTATCTCCTTCTTGGTTATCACTGGAGAACGCCTTAACTTCATGCAGAGTCAGCCTGGGCTTTGTGTGCACTCACTTCTAAGTCAGAAAGTCAGAGACGGAAGCTTTGCTGATGTGACACCAACGTACAATCTAGTTTAGAGCTTCAGTACAACACTAAGGAGGGGTGATGCTATGCTGACAGATCAGAGCTGAAACTGAGATATATCTACTCACTTGGTGGGATGTAAAAGTTTTCATGCTGTTATTCAGAATGAAGTTTCTTTTTTTTGCAAAAGAATTTAAATGTTCCCCAAGTTAAAATGAAAAAGTTACACACAATAGGAAAGTTTTAGAGACCACTTCAGTCCAAACTTAATACTTTTGGGTTACGCTTATTAGATAGTTAGTGCAATATTTTACTTCATGTTGCTACAAATTTGAACATTATTCAGTGTTATGCACAATAATTCTGCAGTACATATCATCAAGGATGATCTGAACAAGAGGAATATTTTAAAACAGTGAAAGGCATAAGCTAAAAAAGACATTGGCAATGTGAGTGACAGTCCAGGGAGAGACATAAAGGTTTTCGTATAAGCTGCTGGTGGTGCAGTGATGCAACTGCATGTTATTGTTGACTTTCCTTCACACTTGTGATCTCTACCAGATGGACAAAAAAGGCTGATGATTCCTGTCCATTACAGGCTGCCACAAGCAGTAGCTATCACATCATGATGGTAACCATGGAGGGAGTTACTGGAAGCTGCAAACAGTAAAGAAATAGTAAAAGTAATATCTGAATCAGAAACAGCAATTGTTAGAGAAACTTAGCAGATCTGCTAGCACCTGTGCAGCGAAAGCAGAGTTCATGTCTGAAGTCTTCTGGAGAAGGATCACTGGGCTCAGCATGTCAACTCTGTTTTCTCTCCATAGTTGCTGCCAGACCTACTGAGAATATCCAGCAATTTCTGTTTTTGTTGTCTATAACAGAGATATTTAGGTTACACCATGGGATAGTTTGTGAATAGTTATGATTCTGGATTCAAACCAATGAGCAGAATGGAGGTTAAGAATTGGAAGAGGGCCCTTTGGTAGGTTTTGAAAAAGTTAATAGTGCAAAAATAATCAGGCTGAAAGGACAATTTTAAAATTAAAACCTCTGCTTTTCTAGTTTGGAATGATCTCATCACACGCAGGAACATGAGAGAGAAACAGGAAAGTGATAGCAAAAAGGCACCATGACGATGCTGTTTTAAGAGCACAGGGTAAAATAGAAGCAATCCTTCAAGTGTTAGAATAATTTTAAATTGTATTTAAGATTTGAAGTTAGAAATCTAGTTGAGTACAGGGATCTTTTCAGGGGAAAAGAGATAACAGTAGGAGCCACAGTGAAGAAATCACAGCGAAATGCCTGGGGAAATCTCCATTACTGCAGGAAAATTTCAAAACACAGAATAAGAATAAAAAGTAAGCATGGAAAGACATTCCATCTGAATTTCCATTGCCAGAAGGATTAACTCACAGAAATGCACCAAATTAAACCGGAATTGGACATCATGAAGAAAACAATTTTTAAGGACTAGAATTGCTTCACGATTAGAGAACAAGACTGATGCAGAAGAAGTTAATATATTTCTTTATTCCATTGGAAGCATTGAACATGATTTAATAGCTCGACAAAGTATTAATGAGGCATAAGACTAATTTAATTAAGGTTTAGAAGTTTCTGACAATTATTTTAATCTCAGAGTCAGTTAAATTCTGGAAAGAGCAAAATTCAATTGAAAAGCCCAAAATCTTGGTGAATCAAAAGATGATTTTATTAATGATCTCAACAGAATAGTTGAGAAATGTGAATATGGAGATTTGAAGGCAAAAATCAGGGACTGGATACTTGTAGATATTGCTGATAAACTCTCTGTCAGATTTATTACTGAAGAAAAGAAGACACCTCTCCAGAGAGAGAAAAAAACAGTTGGTGAGAGGAGCAGAGGTCCAGAACAGAACAGATCAATCCTCAGAGGAAATTAAAAGCCTTGGAAAGAGATCTACAGAATCTATTAATTTCCTTATAAACAATACAATAAAAGAAACCTGAAGCAATATAAACATGCTGGGAGGACAGGCACAAGAATTCAGAAATCCCTGCCAGTGCTATGACATGAAAAAGCCTCAAGATGTAAACCATGACCAACCATTAAAATGGCATATTTTCAGTACAAGAAAATGATTCTCATTTTGAGAAGATATCTAAAAGCAGAACACTGACATGGAAAAATCATAGAAATAAAGCCTTCACATACAAAGCTATCAAAAGATAGAGCAATTTTCACTGAAAGATAAACCTGAAATCTCCCTTGATGAGATCAATGATTATGATTAAGCATTGTGACACAAAAAAATTATCCCACAAGTATCTTCTGAATTTCAAGTTGAAACACGATAACAATCGGCACATTTTTGTTCAACAGAAAACATCTTTTCACAAAACTGCCTCCAGCCAACAAAAATTCAGTTAGACAGTCGAGCAGGAACAGAAATACCTGTTAAACGTGTGCTGTAAGTAACTCTCCAAAACAGAGAAAACTAGACAATACAGAATTTATGTGCCATGCATCATCAAGAACTGTCACCATTATGCAGAAGAGCTTGCAATGATCTGAATCTTATTCAGAATGTCAAAAAAGTTAACCAATATAAACACGTATAAATTGATCCAATTATCCAATTGAGATACAATTCATGTGTTGTGCATATTATGAAGATAATTGGTCTTCCAGTCTTGTTTGTTTAATACTAACACTGCAACATTTCTTCATTGGCTATAAAGCACTTTAGGTGGTGAAAGGCACTACATGCATAAACTCTGTCCATAAATACAACTGCTTCTTATTTTAAAAAAAAAGAACTGTGGATGCTGGAAATCAGAAACAAAAACAAAAATTGCTAGAAAAATTTATCAGGTCTGGCAGCATCTGTAGAGAGAAAGAAGAGATAATATTTTGGGTCCAGTGACCTTTCCTTAGAATTAATACCAGCTGGGGAAGGGTTGGCACTTATGCAGAAGATGAGATGGGGTGGGGGCAGGAGTAAACAGTAGATGGAAATAGAATACAAAGAGAGTGAAAAACAGTTGGACAGACAAAGGAGTGGGTAAAGGTCAGGCTGGGAGAATGAATATCTGCCGATAGGGACTATTATTAGCTGACAATGTGTTTTGTGTGGTAGCAGTCCATGTGATAACAAGGCGTGTTTAGGGAAAGGACATGGGAGAAGCCTGAAAATTGTTGAACTGAATACTGAGTCCAGAAGGCTGCAGAGTTCCCAAGCAGAAACTGAGGCGCTGTTCTTTCAGCTTGTGCTGAGCTTTGCTGGAGCAATGCAGAAAGGCTGAGGCAGGGAACATGGATGTGAGTTGAGGTGGCAGGCAACTGGAAGCTTAGGGTCATTTTTGCGGACAGAAGGTAGGTGCTCTGCAAAGCAGTAACCCCTTCTGCACTTTGTTTCTCCAATTTAGAGGACACCACATTGTTAGCAACAAATACAGTAGACTAGATTGAGTGCAGGTAAAACACTGCTTCAGCTGGAAGGTGTGTCCTGACACCTTGAATAATATCTTGGAGAAAGTAAACTGGCAGATGTTACACCTTCTGTGGTTGCAGAGGAAGGTGCTGTGGGGGTTTGGGGTAAATTAGCAATGGAGGAGGAGCAGACCAGGGTGTCCTAAAGGAAACAGTCCCTGCTGTGATGATTATGTGACTTTATGTATTTTGTCCTTTTTTGTTTAAGAGAGGTTTAAATAAAGATTCCAATAAAGTAAACAACTTATGACGCCTTGGGGTTTTGTTTTTATTGGAACAATTGAAGCAGCCTGAATGAGCACAGCTAAGCTGTCCCAGAACTAGAATTTTTAGTTTTGGATTTTCAGTAGTAGTGTTGCTAGGGTCTTGAAGCTGGGCTTGGAAGCTGCAGTACATCTCTCCCTGCTACTCTCACTCACTCCCTCTCAGAGTTTTCTCTTGATTTTTTTTACCTTCTGGACTGGACAATTACCGATGATACAAACTATTTTCCTGATTTTGCTTTTGCCAACGATGTATTTTTGGGAATGTTATTATATTGGAACAGTTACTGTTTAGTAGTTAAATAATTTATTGTTCTGTTACATTTTCCAGTGGAGTTGTTATTCTCATTTATTTTTTCTTTTTTTGTATGGTGTATGAATAAAGTGTGTTTTGCTTCAAATCTGGTAGTTTGACTAATCGAATTGCAAGCAGAACGTAACGCCTAACACTTGTCTTTAACATAGAAAAGGTCAGGGCCTAGTCAATCTTAATATATGTTGAGGGGGTTTGGTTTGATCCATAATCTGTGGAGGGCTGACAAAGGAGGGGAGGGGAATATGTATCGGCTGTTGGCATCCTGCTGGAGGTGGCGAAAATGGCGGCTAATGATCCTCTGGATGTGGAGGTTGTTAGGATGGTAGGTGAATCAAGGGGGTCTCTATTGCTGTTGTGGGAAGGAAGAGAGAGAGTGTGGGACAAAGTGCAGGAGATGAGTTGGCCTTTCATATCAAAATGTCTAAGACTATTATAAAGAAAACAATAGATTAGAAAATCAAGTTGGCAAATGTCATATTTTGTTGAGGATCCAAGTGAAAGATGTCATCATAATTCATGATTTGTGAAAATCATTAAAATAAAACTCTGAGACAGAGTGAGAGAGAGTAGCAGGGAGAGATGTATTGCAACTTCCAAACCAGCTTCAAGACCCTAGCAACACTATTACTGAAAACCTAAAACTAAAAATTCGAGATGAAAGGACTGAAGAGGAATGGGCATTTGAATGTATAAATAGAATGCATTGCAAACCATAAGCCTTCTTCATTTTCAGAAAAAAAATGGAAGGTTTATTCCACTCCACATTTGATATGGAAGTTCATAACTTATAAGTTGTCATGTTGAGTTTATTAAATTTGATAAAGAAGAGTAAGAAATTACCAGCAAGCAAAAAACACCACCTCTGACAATTAGAACCGATATTATTTCCATGTAATGTCACTCAAGTATTTGCATGCCACTTTAGATTAGATTAGATTAGATTAGTTTAGATTCCCTACAGTGTGGAAACAGGCTCTTCAGCCCAACAAGTCCACACCAACCCTCCGAAGAGCAACCCTCCCAGACCTATTTCCCTCTGACTAATACATCTAACACTATGGGCAATTTAGCATAGCCAATTCAACTAACCTTCATAACTTTGGACTTGTAGTATTGAATTTTGTCATAGACTGAATAGACTGTCATTGACATTAGTCAATGAGAAGGGGACTAATAGAATCATAGAGATGTACAGCATGGAAACAGACCCTTCGGTCGTACTCATCCATGCCGACCAGATACCCCAACCTAATCTAGACCCACCTGCCAGCACGTGGCACATATCCCTCCAAACCGTTCCTATTCATATGCCCATCCAAATGCCTCTTAAATGTTGCGATTGTACCAGACTCCACCACTTCCTCAGGCAGCTTATTCCATACACGTACTACTCTCTGTGTGAAAAAGTTGCACCATAGGTCCCTTTTATATCTTTCCTCTCTCACCCTAAACCTATGCCCTCTTATTCTGGACTCCTCAACCCCAGGGAAAAGACTTTGCCTATTTTCCCTATCTATGCCCCTCATACTTTCATAAACCTCTATAAGGTCACCCCTCAGCCTCTGATGCTCCAGGGAAAACAGCCCCAGCCTGCTCAGCCTCTCCCTATAGCTCAAATCCTCCAACCCTGGCAACATCCTTGTAAATCTTTTCTGAACCCTTTCAAGTTTCACAACATCTTTCCGATAGGAAGGAGACCAGAATTGCATGCAATATTCCAACAGTGGCCTAACCAATGTCCTGTACAGCTGCAACATGACCTCCCATCTCCTGTACTCAATACTCTGACCAATAAAGGAAGACATACCAAACGCCTTCTTCACTATCCTATCTACCTGCGACTCCACTTTCAAGGAGTTATGAACCTGCACTCCAAGGTCTCTTTGTTCAGCAACACCCCGTCGGACTATACCATTAAGTGTATAAGTCCTGCTATCCCAAAATGTAGCAACTCGCATTTATCTGAATTAAACTCCATCTGCCACTTCTCAGCCCATTAGCCAAACCCGTCAAGATCCTGCTGTGATCTGTGGTAACCCTCTTTACCATCCGCTACACCTCCAATTTTGGTGTCATCTGCAAACTTACTAACTGTACCTCTTTTGCTCGCATCCAAATCATTTATGTAAATGACAAAAAGTAGAGGACACAGCACCGATCCTTGTGGCACTCCACTGATCGCAGGCCTCCAGTCTGAAAAACAACCCTCCACCACCACCCTCTGTCTTCTACCTTTGAGCCATTTCTTTATCCAAATGGCTAGTTCTTCCTGCATTCCATGAGATGTAATCTTGCTAATCAGTCTCCCAGGGGGAACCTTGTTGAATGCCTTACTGAAGTCTGCATAGATCACATCTACCACTCTGCCCTCATCAATCCTCTTTGTTACTTCCTCAAAAAACTCAATTAAGTTTGTGATCCATGATTTCCCACGCACAAAGCCAGGTTGACTATCCCTAATCAGTCCTTGCCTTTCCAAATACATGTACATCTTGTGCCTCAGGATTCCCTCCAACGTCTTGCCCACCATTGAGGTCAGGCTCACTGGTCTATAGTTCCCTGGCTTGTCCTTACCATCCTTCTTAAACAGTGGCACCATGTTTGCCAACCTCCAGTCTTCCGGCTGACTAAACCAGGTAATGATATGTTGCTGAGCAAAGATAATGGAAATCTATCCAATGTAGTCACACTGCATTGGAGAATTGCTGCAGAATCTTTATTGGTCATTTTGAAAAACATAAACACTTCCAAAGAAAACAAATCTCTAAATGCTCATGTGCATCTGTTAGGTCAGTTATCAAATATGAAACAACTATCGAAAAAGTGAGTTTGTTTCAGAATCAATGATTCCAACTGCGTACTCCCTTTAATCAAAGGAAGTATGTTCAAGGCTGGCTGCAATAATGGGCACAAATATTGAATTGCACTAAAAAAATTCCAAGATCTGATGGTTAGCCTTGGAGTAGAAGCTTCTGTTGCACTTTACAAAAGAGAAAAATATACATTTATAAAGCACCTTTTGTGGCTGCCTCTGGCACGTGATGGCCCAATAAGTACTTTTGAAGTGCTGTTACTGTGAAATGTGACAAAGGAGATACACACACAAAACTCCCACAAATTAAATGGTGAAGATTCATCCTAAAATATGGTTGCAAGGTCATGGACACCAGTAAGCTGCCTGTCTCCCATGCAGTGCCAGTGGTAGAAGTTTGAATGTTTCCTCAGACACAAAGGTAGGACTCCTGCAGACCGTCAGCTGCAGGATGAGTGGAATATTCCAGAACCTTAAGAAGAGAGATCTGTGCCAAGGTTCAAGCAGGCTGAATCTACAGGCGATGGTTAAAAACAAAAGCATTTCAGAACTGGTAAGAGGTGCACAGCAGTAAGTGAGATGTAGAAACTCCATGGAGATGCAACATTACTCACACTGAGGGAGTTACACATAGTATCGGGTCCTGGTGATTGGTGGGAACATTACCAGGTTCAGGTTCAGGCAGAGAGCGAGCAGATATCAGTAGCTTGATGCGTTAGGTTGAAATCCATGGTGGGCAAGGGAAAACTTCAGAAAGATGGCACAGTTTACAGTCTGTTCCAGCTGAAAAGTGCTTACACCTCAGAGGCAATGTTGTGACCATTGTGAGCAGGCGCCACTAAGCATGGCTACGTTAATTTGGGACATGGAATAAATTTTAAATGAGGTTGTGGAACAAGGAAGACCATAAAGGAGAATTAAAGCAATAAACAGGCAACTCACCGCCATGACTAAATAAAGTGTAATGGAAGAAGGAAGTTAAATGATTGAGGCCACAGAAAATGTGGGAGATCCATTATTTAAACTGTGGGCAAGGCAGGAAGCATTAATTTAAGCCACACACGGCAAGACTCATCCAAAAATGAATTGTGAAAGCAATGGGGAAGTAATAGAGATGCAGACAATAAGAATCATTCATTAAAAAAAAACATTAAAGGAGGAGGTTATACCTTAGAGAGCTGAACAGAATGGCATTCATTCAGTAAAAGCTGTTAGACGAATGAAAATCATTTGTTCAGCACGAAATTGATGCAATTTATCCAGAGAAGCTATAACAAAGTTGCAAATTCTCCATTTTACCCCTAAATGGTGTGAATTCTCTATTTTATTCACAGGAGGCTGGTAACCTCCTGGTCGAGTGCACAAATGCAGGAAAATCCATCTAATATAGCAATATACAGAAGCAGTGTTGTTATGGAATTATCAGCTTTTTGAAATGAGGAAAGCAAATAAACAAAACTAGGAATAGCTGAAGAAGCTCAGCAGGTTTGGCAACAACTGTGGAAAGGGTGGCATGGTCGCTCAGTGGTTAGCACTACTGCCTCACAGAACCAGGGACCTGGGTTTGATTCCAGCTGTGGCCGACTGTCTGTGTGAAGTTTGCACATTCTCCACGTGTGTGTGTGTGTTTGTGTGTGTGTGAGTTTCTTCCCACAATTCCAACGATGTGCAGGTTAGGTGAGTTGGCCAGGCTAAATCGCCCATAGTGTTCAGGAATGTGTAGAGTAACAAGGTAGGAGAATGGATCTGGGAGGGTTACTCTTCAGTGGGTCAGTGTGGACTTGTTGGGCTGAAGGCCCTATTTCCACACTGTAGGGATTCTGTTGTTTATGATTCTATCAGATCTGTGGAGAGAAAGCAGAGTTAGTGTTTTGAGTTCAGAGAGCCTTCTTCAGAAGGATCAGAAGAAAGGTCACTAGACTTAAAATGTTAACTCTACTTTCTTTCCAGGATGTTGCCATGCCTGCTGGGTTTCTTCAGCAATTTCTGAGTTTCAGATCTTCAGCATCTGTAGTTCTTTGTTATGTTGAAATACACAATGCTGCAGATCTGGTTTTAACAATTAAAACTAAAGCTCAAAACACAAAAGAAAAATCAAGTTGTTAATTTTCATAGAATCTCTTCAGTACGGAAGCAGGCCACCAACCTTCTGAGAGCATCCTACCCAGACACACTCCCCCTCCCATGTAACTCTGCATTTCCCATGGTTAATCCACCAAGCCTGCACATCTTTGGACTGTGAGAGGAAACTGGCGCATCTTGAAGAAACTCATGCACCTGGATCCCTGGTGCTGTGAAGCAGCAGGGCAAACCACTGAGCCACAGTGCCAAGATAATAGAGTCATAGAGATGTACGGCATGGAAACAGACCCTTCAATCCAACTCATCCATGCCAATTAGATATCCCAAACCAATCTACTCCCACCTGCCAGCACCTGGCCCATATCCCTCCAAACCCTTCCTATTCATATACCCATCCTGATGCCTTTCAAATGTTGTAATTGTGCTAGCCTCCACCACTTCCTCTGGCAGTCCATTCCATACATGCGCGGAAGGGTTTGGAGGGATATGGGCCGGGTGCTGGCAGGTGGGACTAGATTGGGTTGGGATGTCTGGTCGGCATGGACGGGTTGGACCGAAGGGTCTGTTTCCATGCTGTACATCTCTATGACTCTTCCATCTTACCTCAATTGCAAATGTTTACAAAACTCTAACATCAGAGAGAGAGTCGATATTTGTGTCACATCTTTAGATTTAACTTAATTGGTTTTTTCAATTCCTGATCCTGAGAGTTTGGTAGAGTCTTGTTTGAGTAATCACACAACTGAACTTAGATGTTTTCATCTTCAAATAATCCCTTCTAACCAAACACATCTCATCTGGAACTTTCAACTAAACCTTTACACTGAGGTAATCTCCTTCCAACTTTCTGAACTAACTCTTCATCAGAAGAATTGTATGATTAATTGAACTCCAATCAGCATGTCAGATTTCCAAACCACAATTGTTTTCACTAAGAAAAACGATTTCTGAACCTTCTAATTGAAAGCAAACTAATTCTCTTGATATTTATTCTGTCCATTCATAAAATTGTCCCAATGCAAATGAATTCCCATTAATGTTCCAGTAACTATCTCTCTCAGCCTGGTGTTTAAAGAGAACATGGCTCCAGAAAGTCTGACAAGCCCTTCATCTGAATTCCTTGAAGGGCTTTTGCCTGAAATGTCTATTTTCCTGCTCCTCGGATGCCACCTGACCTGCTGTATTTTTCCAGCACCACACTAGTCTTGACTCTAATCTTCAGCATCGGCAATATCCAGTTCTGCTAAGTTAATCATTAAACCCATTCATACAAACTGATCAAAGCCCACATCGCACTATTTTAAAATCAAAACGCCAAATTAAATGAACTTAGAATATACATTAATATTCTTATATCTTACATCGCAATCTGGGCACAGTTACAACGTTTCAAACATATTTGGATAAATACATGAATAGGAAAGACTTGGAGAGATATGGGCCAGGAGCAGGCAGGTGGAACTAGTTAAATTGGGCTTATGATCGGCATGGACTGGTTGCACCGAAGAGTGTATTTCCATGCTGTATGACTCGATGACTCTATAACTGTCAATGTGTGTATTGAAGGCAATGTGAGGTGAGGTGTCCATTTCAAATGAACAGTATGTAAAGAGAAGATTATACAATTGTCACAAGAAATTTTTTCTGAAAATAGAAACAAAATATGCGAAACTATGGCTGTCGTGCATGAAAAGAAAATGCATTTTAATGTCCTCTGCTTTTTTTCAGCTTGATTGATTGCAAACTGAGGAAGATCAAACAGAGATCTTGATTGAAACTATTTGGACAACCTTGTCATTGTATTCTTGGCGATTAACCATTCACTGACTGAAAGCAATATACAAGAAACCTTCTTCAGCTTCGACATTAGAGAAGATTTATATGCTGAGAAAATTAGGATTGCATTGATAATATGGAAATGTATGCAAGCTTCACACAGAAGTCAGGCTGTAGCTCAGAGAGACAAGAATGCAACTTGCAGTTCATCTTAATTAGTGGATAGTTTTGTGTCATGCATTGGCAAATGGTCCGGTTGAAATCTCCGTAAAAATATTCAGAGTTACTAAATGACCATTTTGACAACGGGTCATAATAACAAGTGATCAATAAAATAGTTTTTTTCTGGCTTCAATCACACTTCAACGAGAGAGAACCATAGGCATTCTTTCTTCCATAATTGTGTTTCTTAAACACATTTCCTCCTGTAGTCAGACTAACGGTCTTGATGTATTAGTATTGTTCGTGGTTATTTATGACATTAAAATGTTAGCAGTTGAGTCATTCAGTGGAGAGTTTGGAAATTTAAAGGCACCCTGATATGTGTGACTTGATTTCACTAAATATTGTGCAAACAGCTTGGAGTTAGGATATTATCCACCGTACAATCCTAGAAAGATATGTTAGACCCAGTAATATGACAGGAATTTGTTGCTGTATCCTTATCTCAGCTCACCTGCTGGTCAAATAATCAGCAAATGTTTTTTTCTCACGACTTGACCTCACAATTCCAATGCTTTCCTTAGTGGCCTCCTATCTTAATGTGAGAAACAAAGCTCACTCACTTCAATAATTTCAGTTCGAGACAAGATCTGAAGCAATCAGTATGTTTATTATACGTTTGCAAGTGTGGTGCCTGAAGTAAGGCACACAGAGTTTAGCAAGTACATATCTTACAGAGGATTCACTACTCCCAACCCGGTGCCCATTACTATTGTTTATCTCTTGCTGTATCTGGCCTTGTGCATAACAAAGTACAGGTTTTACTCGGCCATTTCACCACATCCTGCTGTGGCCCATTGTTAGGTATATCCTTCTTCATGATTATCTACTTTCCCCACCTGTGCCATTTCCTCCCTTTCCCCAACCATATTATCTTTATGACCTTTTAATTGGGGTTTGTTTTTGTGTGTTTGCAAAAGTGGGAAACAGATGCTTATAACTACTGCTTGCACAAGCATATCTGGCTTAACTTACATCCTCACAGCACCTTATCAATTTGTCTACCATTGTTAGCAGGCACGTTTCATTCTTGCATTCACATTTTAGCTAATACAAAAACAATTATATATTTCCTCCACATAGTTTTCATTCTTGTTGACTCAGCTCTTGGGTTGAAACAATTATACACTGGTGTGAGTGCATTTACCTTGCATAAGTAATTATGATTGCAGAAGTACCTATATCCCACAATTTCCCCCTTTTTCTTTAATCACCATTTGTTATCTTCTGCATTTTCCTTTTAAGCATCGCCCCCAAAATTCGCAAGCATCATTCTGGAGATTTCATCCATCTTGGTCTCACTCATCCCCTCATTAGTTAATCAATAAAGTTTCTCTGCCTGATTCCCTTTTAGGGGCATCTGTTTCATTAAGGCTGCCTCAATCAGTCTTTGGGTGAGCCCTCATATACAGGGTATGATACAACAGCCAATGGCTACCAATACCCCGACTACTATTATCAGGGAAGAAAGGATGGAAACCACCACCCCCTTCCATTTTCCAAACCAGGATTCAAGCCATCCTGTGAGAGATGTGTCTACTCCTGAATTCTCAGCCAGTTCCTCTGCTAAGGTAGTCAATCCCCTTAAGGCCCGAGTAATTGAACTATCAGGCAGTGTTATTAGGAATAAAGGTACAACAGCTTCCTCCTAACATCACACACACACACCCTTTTTCCGCTAAAATCATATCAAGGGCCATGCTGTTTTCCCATGCCATCCTACTTGTCGCACCAAGCTGTTCTGTTATTCCTTTAACCGCATCTCTTGTATAATTTATAAATCGCTGTTGATGACAGAAAATGTAATTTATCCAATCTACATTTTTATTAATTGTTACCCACCAAAAGAGAGCTGACTCAAAGCCTGCTGCAATCTGGTTACGAGCCTTGAATTCATCAGGTAACCCCCTACGGACTCCTACAGAATCGAGATAAATCCTGCCATTGAAAGAAGTGTCTAACAGTAATCTCTTACCCCTTCCCTTTTTCCCTACTATCTTTTCCTTCTCAAATGCCAGGGTAAATGGAATTGCCAATTGCACAATTGCACATATCCCTCTCCAATCCGGAGGGAGGGTGGGTCTCAGTTTTTTGCCTCCACAGTACCACCATAGATCCGCTCGGGGAAACTTTAGTGCTGAGTAGTTCCCTCCCTTGTCCGTTTCGATGACATTCTTAATCTCTGTACATAATTTCAGCTCCCCCAAGTCTCTAGACCAATTTGTACCTCGTCTACGTACACATGATGTGTGATTTCCGACTGCAGCTGAAAACGTAGGGGGGCTTTTGAATCTTTCTTCTCCAAGGGAGGGAACATCAGAGATAGGGAGGTACAGTTCCTATCATTCCATGCAGTCTCATCCTGGTACAGGGCTATCATACATTTCATGCCCTTCCTGTCTCGCTTCCACCCGAGCGGAAAGGGAACCACCTGGGCCACTGGCCTACCGGAGGCACATCCATAGCAATTGCTCTTGTTCAGACTTTTTACAGTATACTTTACCCATTCAACCCAGGCATTTGCATCCCCATATCCAGTTTCTATTTCAATGGTCTGTTTTAAGTCCTTTACATCTATAATTTTTACTACTTTAAGGTCATCGGGAGGGGTGAAAGGTTGTACCTTATTATCCAGTAGTTCTACCCGTTTTCCCTGTCCTACACTAATTCGAAAACAACAGCCTGAGAAATCATTCCCGTTTGCTTTCATTTCTATCCCAAATGTTTCATTTAATTATATCTCATAGGTGCCCCCTCCCCACCAGAATTGCTTCGTGCCATGTGGTTTTCTTTATCGTTAAGTATATTGGGTTACACTTTTTATTGGGACAATCGAGAGCTGGTCGGAAGGGGGCCCGGTGTATTGTGACGAGACCATTATACCAGGTACCATCCCCGAGGCCATCCCCATAGGACTTAAGATGTATCTCTGAGCCGCGGTACTCTCTCTGACTATCCACATCCCCACAATTTACTGAACTGCATGCATCAGTGTCTATTACTTGTGGATTATCAGACTCAGGAACCGTTAATAACGTGTTAAAATGATATTTGACAAAATCCCGATACTAAGAGGGCTAGCATCATAACTCTAAACATCCCCAGCATTCTAAAAAAAACGTGCTGAAGCACAAAAAGACTTAATATACAAACCTACAGAAATAATCCCGCGCTCGCGTCGCCATTGTATAATCAGTTACTCAAAGTCTCTTTAGCCTGAGTTTCAGCGGTTCTTGCATTGATTCGGCTGTCCAGACTTCTTCCTCAACTGGAGATTCCACTGGCCCTTTGATCCGAGTGTAATGAGTCCAGCCTTTCTCCTCCGTCCTTATTGCTGTTTCGGTAGTCAAAAGAGCCTGAGATGGCCCTTCCCAATCCGGCTGCAATTTAGTCTCTGTCTATGATTTTACTAAGACCCAACCTCCCGGCCGGATGGGATGAACGGTGAATTCAAGGGGCGGAGTCTGCGCCCATAAACCCTGTTTCCTGAGGAAAGACAAAGAGGAGGACAAGCCCAGTATATACTTCTTTGAGAACAAGTCTTTAGTTTCGGGAATTGGCAATTCTCCATTCGTTCCCAGATAAGGTAATCCAAATAAGATTTCATAGGGGGATAGTCCCAAATCTTTCCTTGGGGCTGTTTGTACTCGCAAGAGAGCTATAGGTAAACATTTTGTCTAAGGGAGTCTGGTTTCTATTATCAATTTAGAGAGCTGTCGTTTGAGTGTTTGGTTCATTCTCACAACCCTTCCTGATGATGGCGGGTGCCATGGAGTATGGAACTCCCAGGAAATTCCCAACCCTTTCATTACCCCCTGTAACACTTTAGAGGTAAAATGAGTTCCTTGGTCGGAATCTATACAGTTCACTAGCCTAAATCGGGGAATTATGTGCTCTAATATTGTTTTAGACACCCCACTCGCAGTGGCGGTAGCTAGGGGGTATGCCTCAACCCAACCAGATAGATGATCTACTATGACCAGCATATATTTTAGTTTTCCTACTCTGGGTAGTTCAGTATAATCTACGTGTATACTCTGGAAGGGTCTCAATCCCGGGTCTCTTCCTCCCGGGGTCTGTTTTCTCAAGACTTTCTTATTTACCTTTCTGCATATTACACATCCCTCACATATTTGTTTAGCAATTGTATATATTCCTTTACATCCATATTCCCTAAGAACTAAATCACACATTGCTTATACTCCCCAATGGTTGCCTTGATGTAGGACAGCCATAATTTCTCGCATCATCATTTTGTTTAACATTTCCCTTCCATCAGGTAACATCCAATGCCCATCTGCTGTTTTTGCAGCCCCTAAATCTTGCAATTCTTTTTCCTCTCTTTCAGTAAATATAGGAGCTTCCTGAGGATCTAGGACTGTAGGTATTAGGGAATGAATCACCACTTCTTGTGGGTTCAGGGCTGTTCCCTTAGCCACTTCATCGGCTAATCTATTTCCCCTAACTTCTGGTTCATTTCCTTTCTGATGACCATTTACATGCACTGCCACTATTTCTCGGGGGAGTAGTAGGGACTCCAAGACCCGTTTAATCAACTCCTCATGTGCTAATTCCTTCCCCCAGCTATGGATCAGTCCTCTTTCCTGCCATATCTTTCCAAAAGTGTGCACAACACCAAATGCATAATTAGAGTCAGTATATACTGTTCCCTCTTTATTTTCGAATGCCCTAAGGGCTCTTTCCACTGCATAGAGTTCGCAGGTCTGAGCTGAGCATCCATTTGGCAACCTTCCTGCCTCTACCACACTACCTTTCGTCCCGTCTACGACTGCATACCCATTATGTCTTTTCCCTTCAGTCACCCGGGATGATCCGTCTATAAAAAGTCAGGCTCCTGCATGAAGTGGAACATCTCTCAGGTCCATGCGGACCTTAGTTTGGTATTCTATAATGTCAAGGCAGTCGTGCTCTGGATTCTGAGGAGATTCTCCTTCCCCTTTCCAAAGAAAGGCAGCTGGATTTAAACAATTGTCCGTGACCAACACTAGATCATCCTTTTCTATTAATATTGCCTCATATTTCAGAATCCGCAAATCTGTCAACCATCGCCCAGCTTTTTGGTTTAGGATCGTTCTCACTTGGTGTGGGGTGCTTACTATTAGGGCTCCCCCAAATGTAAGCGTTCTGCTTTCCTCCACCAACAGTGCAATGGCAGCCACAGCCTGCACACACTCAGGCCACCCCCGGGATACTGGATCCAATAGCTTCGAAAGATATGCTACTGGCTGTTTCATTCCTCCCCACCTCTGGGTTAATACTCCCAAAGCCGCTCCCTTATCTACAGTAACAAAGAGATGGAAAGGTTTATCTAGGGAAGGTAAGGCTAACTCAGGGGCATGGATCAGATCTCTTTGGAGTTCCTCAACTAGTTCTTTTTCCTCATCATCCCAACTTAGACATTTTGGTTCCTCCTCTAATGGTTTGAGATATAATTTCTTAGTCTTTTGAGCATAAGAATCAATCCACAATCTTCAATATCCCGTTAGACCAAAAAAATTTACGTAACTCCCGTTTAGTCCTGGGCAGTGGCATCCCCACTATTCCCTCTATCCGTTCCGGGCTTATCTTTCGCTTTCCCTCACTAACTAAATGTCCCAAGTATTTCACATCTCGCTCCACATTTGTAGTTTGTTTTTAGATACTCGCAGTCCCTGCTGACCCAGGAAATTCAGTAACTTGTTAGTGGCTTCTACTACTCTTTCTCTTCTTTTTCCTGTTACTAAGAGGTTGACTACATACTGCAACAGGGTAGTCCCCTTGGGGCTGCTAAATTTCTCCAATATTTGTTCCAACATCTGTCCAAATAAATTCGGGGATTCCGTAAACCCCTGGGGGAGCACAGTCCACCGGTATTGCTGCTTCCGTCCTGTCTTGGGAGCTTCCTATTCAAAGGCAACAAATTCCTACTTTCCTCCGCCAAGGGACAAGCCCAAAAGGCATCCTTTAAATCTATCACACTAAACCATTTGTGGTCATGAGGGATCTTACTTAATAACGTATAGGGATTTGGCACCACTGGGTGCCTGCTTTGTACTATTCGATTCAATGTTCTCAAATCCTGCACCAATCGATAAGTTCCAGCGGATTTCCGCACTGGTAGAATTGGGGTATTATAAGGAGACATACATTGCTCCAACAGTCTATCTCTAATCAGTCCCTCAATTACTGGCTGCAGTCCTCGTTTACCTTCTATGGAAATGGGATATTGTCGCTCACAGACAACATCCCCTTTCCTTTTTAAACTTATTTCTAGGGGAGGGATCTGTATTTTTCCATGATTCCCTTCCCTAGCCCATACAATAGGGTCTATCTCTCTCTCCACATCCTCTGTCAACATTGCCATTTGTACAACTAATTCTTTTTCCTGAATTCCAATCTCCAGTCCTAAGAGATAATTAAGTCTCTCCCTAGTAAGTTACTTCCTATGTCAGGGATATGAAACAGTTCCCCTGTGACTATATCCTTAGGACCTTCTATCATCATAGGTTCAAATACTGGAACAGTAAATCCTTCCCCTTTTACCCCGGAAACAGTAATTGACCGTGTTGACATCCCTACTTTCTTTGGTTTAAAATTCAGTGATGACTGTGCTGCCCCCGTATCTATTAGGAAGACTACCTCTTCCCTACAGGGTCCCACCTTCAAGTTTATCAAGGGTTCCTGGTGGGTCCCCGGGGGCAGGAATCCCTGACACCCCTATTCTTCATCAAAATTCATAAGCAGAATTGCTCTTTCTTCCCTTTGTAGATCAGGACACTCCCGCTTAAAATGCCCTATCTTTCCGCAATAATAGCATCCTGCCTGTGGAGACTTCCATCTCTGCCCCTGTTGCCCGAACCCTCTATCAAATGCTCCCCCTTGTCCTCTCCCTCTCCCTCTCCCTCTCCCTCTTCCTCTCTGTTCTACATGCTGCTACTCACCGCTCCGTATGCTCACTATTGGTTCCATTCTTTTCTTAACTACTTCATCATTTTTGCCTTCTGTTTTTGTCTTTCATCCTCCCTCTTTACAAACACTTTCTGTGCCTCTCTTAACAATTCATCTAATGGTTTTTCGCTCCACCCTTCTATCTTCTGTATCTTTCTCTGTATGTCTGGCCATGCCTTTGTCACAAAATGTACTTTCAAAAGACCCTGTGCCACTGGGTCCTCAGGGTTCATTCCAGAGTATTTCCGCATGAGTCTCTTAATCTTTGCAAGAAAGCTCATCTTTCTCCTGTCTAATTTCAAAGGCTTTAATCAAATTCTGTGACTTCGGAACCTGAGGGGAAACTTTGTCTCTCCCTGTCCAGCATCCCCATCTCCAATGGGATGTTCCCTGTCCCATATTTTAATGGCTGCTCCTTGTATAAGTCCCCTTTCTTCCCCAGTAAATAGTATATTCAAAATAGACATTAACTCAGTCCACGTATACAGACTGGGCCCCAAGAATTGATCAATTTGTTCAGACAACCCTACCGGATCCTCAACCAGGGCCTTCATCTCCTTTTTAAATGTTCTGACCTTCCTACTGGTGAGGGGGGCACTTACAAACCCAATCTCTTTGTCCTCTATTGGTACCTCCCGAAGGGGATAAGTCTTTAGATTCTTCTCCTTTTTTTGTTTTTGTTTTTCCCCCTTAGGCTTTGGTTGAGATACTCCGGAGGCCTCCTCTACATCTACTTTATCTTCCCTTTCTTTTGTTGAGGATTGAGGGTCGGGAACAACAACATCCCCGTCCACCGCCCCTTCGTCCTCCTCTTGTGGGTCATCCGTTCCCTGTCCCTGTCTGTCTGTCTCTCCTCCTTCCTCATTTTCACCTAATCTGATTTTACGGTACGATGGGGGAGGGGCAAGTAGCCAAGAGGATCCCAGGGACTGGGTGGGGCAGAGGGGGAATCCTTTGTCTTTACTACCATCATTCCCAAACTGCCCTTCCAACAGGACGCATAGTCCGCCTCCTCTTGACTAAAAGGTTGTTTTTTATTCACATACAAACCTAAATACTGACAGACCCAATCCTCGTCCGAACCATACTTTGGCCAGAAGACGGCCGGGCGAAGGATTGGTTCTTTGGCCCATACTAAACAACAATATTTAATCATTTTCTTTTTATCTTTTACCCCTGTACAAGTGTTACTTGTCCATTCCCGCAACATCCTTGCCAACGGACTTTCAGGAGGAATATTACCAGGGACGTTTTCTTCCTTTACTCCGTGACAGTTCGACTTACTCTGCCTACCCCTCATTTCTCGGGGCCCTCGCTAGTCCCTCAGCGATTAAATACCCCTTTTCCTGGCCACCAAGGCAATACTTAAAAGTCAGTTTTCTTACCTTGGTCTGTGCACAGAGTTGCCTGGTCCCTTGTTGCCGTATTTTCTATCGACCTCCTTTCACTTTCTAATTCAGATGTCTCTCTTGTGGGATTCGTACCAGTCGCCCAAGGGAGCGGACCAAACCGGGACACGAGACCGCTCCTCAATTGGGAATGGGATGTGTCTTCCCAGTGTCCAGGGCCAGCCACTCCCCCCGGCGATGGAAGAACATCTCGGACGGCCCCCAATTGTGAGAAACAAAGTTCACTCACTTCAATAATTTCAGTCCGAGACAAGATCTGAAGCAATCAGTATGTTTATTATACGTTTGCAAGCGTGGTGCCTGGAATTGGCACACAGGGTTTAGCAAGGACATATCTTATATAGGATTCACTACTCCCAACCCGGTGCCCATTACTATTGTTTATCACTTGCTGTATCTGGCCTTGTGCATAACAAAGTACAAGTTTTACTCGGCCATTTCACCACATCCTACTGTGGCCCATTGTTAGGTATATCCTCCTTCATGATTATATACTTTCTCCACATGTGCAATTTCCTCCCTTTCCCCAACCATATTGATCCTTATGACCTTTTAATTGGGGTTTGTTTTTGTGTTTTTGCAAAAGTGGGAAACAGATGCTTTTAACTACTGCTTGCACAAGCATATCTGGCTTAACTTACATCCTCACAGCACCTTATCTATTTGTTTACCATTGTTAGCAGGCACATTTCATTCTTGCATTCACATTTTAGCTAATATAAAAACAATTATATATTTCCTCCACATAGTTTTCATTCTTGTTGACTCAGCTCTTGGGTTGAAACAATTATACACTGGTGTGAGTGCATTTGCCTTGCATAAGTAATTATGATTGCAGAAGTAACACTACCTATATCCCACATTAATAAACTAGATATCTGCGATTTTGGAGAAGATTTGTAGCTCAGGTTGTGGATCAGGTTATGAGTTTGCTCACTGAACTGGTAGATTTATTCTCAGATGTTTCATCACCATACTGCATAATATCATCAGTGAGCCTTAGATGAAGCACTAGTGTTCTGCCCTGCTTGCTATTTATGTCTGTTGTGAGTGATATCACTTGTGGTTCTGTTTCTGAGAGGCTGGTGAGTGGGGTAAATGGAGTCCAAAGCTATATGTTTGTTAATTGAGTTCCAGTTTGAAACTAGATATCGTTAAACGTCTACTGATCATGTCCTCATGCACACCATTTACACTTCGCTCATTATTCCCGCGCTTATTAGTGTATATTGTCTCCTCACTCGGTAATCGTTTGATTTTTAAATTCATCCCATTTGCCAAGCCCTCCATGTCCTCAGCTTTCTTTGTCTCAATTACTTTCTCAAATCACGATCCTCTGAGATATCTACATTTATCAAATTTTGATTGGTTGAGCCTCCCAGATTTTAACTGCTCCATCTGTGGATTGGTGATCATGCCTTCAATACCTCTGGGATTAAAACTCTTTGCCTGTTTTGTTCTCTCGCTCCTCCTAGAGGACACGACTTAAAGTTTAGTTATTTAACCAAACGTTTCATCAGCTGACTGAATCATAATGTAGCTTGGTGTGTGATGTTGCTTGAAAATGTTCCTGTGGTAGCATGTTGAGACATTTTATTATGTTTAAAAGCCATATTCTGTAAGTAGGTTTTGTGTAAGGCCTTGCACGAACGTTTGTAAGTAATTATATTTTTAATGTTATATTAACCCAGAAAGTACTAACTTCTTTAAATTTAAATCACACATTCTAAATATGAACCTAAAAACGCTTATAATTGTAAAAATGCTTCATAGTTGCAATTGTAATCCCATAGCATGATGACAAACCTTTGTCAAATGCCTTCTGGAAGTCCATTTAAAAAACATCCATCAACGTTATCCTGGCCATACCTTGGTCACCTCTTCAAAATGTTAGGTACAGTTTGTCAAGCATGACCTGTTTTTCATGAATACATGTTGGCTTTCCCTGATTAACTGAAAATTATTAAGGTGTTCAGTCAGCTCATCCTTGTCTGTAGGCTGCAACAATTTCCCACCTCAGATATTAACAACATGAATGCTTTTCAGTCTAAAAAGGAGAGGGACTTGGTTTAATGTCTTATTCAAAGGATGATGCTCTGACTGTTCAGCAAACCCTCCGTTCTGCACGACAGTACCACTAAACTTTAACCTTGATTCTCCCCGTTTTAGATCCTTAATTTTATTCAAGTATGAAAGATGATATTGTGATTAAAAACTTTTAGCTTTTTTTGTTCTTTAATTTCTCTTTACATGTTCCTCCTTAGTAAACAATGCAACAAACAATACAGTACCATTCAATACAGCATAGGAACAGGCCCTTTGGCCCACCAAGCCTGTGCTAATTCCTAATCCTTATTTAGACTATTTATTGAGTTTGCATGGTATCTATCCCTCTGTTCACCTCACATTCATATCTCTATCAAGATACACCTTAAACATTGCTAATGCACCTGCTTCCACCACCTCCACTGGCAGTGTGTTCCAGGCATCCAACTCCCTCTGTGTGAAGAGTTTTCCCCGCACTTCTCCCCTAAACATCCCCCCTCTCATCCTGAACCTGTACTCTCTTGTAGTTGACCTTTTCATTCTGCGAAAAAACCTCTGACTATCCACTCTATCTGTGCTTCTCATACTTTTGTAGACCTCACTCAAATTGCCCCTCAGCCTCTGTCTTTCCAGTGAAAACAATCCAAGTTTATCCAGCCTCTTTTCATAACTAAAATCCTCCAGATCAGGCGACACCTGGGTAAAACTTCTCGGCACTCTCTGCAAAGCATCCACATCCTTCTGGTAGTGTGGCGACCAGAACTGCATTCAATTCCACATGTGGCTTAACTAAAGTTCTATACAACTGTAACATAACTTGCCAACTTTTATAGTTGATGTCCTGGCTGATAAGGCAAGTGTGCTGTGTGCCTTCTTGACCATGTTATCCACCTGGTTGCCACTTTCAGGGATCTTTGTACCTGTACGCCCAAATCTTTCTGTATGTCAATGCTCCTAAAGGTTCTGCTATTTATTGTATAATGTGCACGTGAATTTGATTTTCCAACATGCATTTCCTTACATTATCTAGATTAAACACCATCTGTCATTTCTCTGCACAAATCTGCAATCCATCTATATCCCACTCTATCCTTTGACAATCCTCCTCGCAACTCTGCCAATTGTTGTGTCGTCCTCAAACTTACTAATCAGACCACCTACACTTTCCTCCAGATCATTTGCATATATATCGATTACAAGCAATTAAAGTCCCAGCACTGATCCATGTGGAACACCACCAGTTATTAATCTCCCAATCCAAAAAGCACCATTCTACTGTTACTCTGCCTTCTACTCTCTGTCTTCTATGACCAGGCTAGTTTTGTGTCCACCTAGCCAGCTCACCTCAGTTCCTATGAGACGTGACATTCAGTACTAGCCTACCATGATGAATCTCATCAAATGCCTGACTAAAGTCCATGTAGACAATATCCACTGCCCTTCCCTCATCAATCATTCTGTCACCTCTGCAAAATACTTAATCAAGTTGGTGAGACATGACCTTCCCCACACAAACCCATGCTGCCTATCACTAACAAATCCATTTGCTTCCAAATGTGAATAAATTCTATCTCTCAGTATCTTCTCCAAAAGCTTCCCCATCACTGATGTCAAGCATATTAGCCTGTATTTACCTGGATTATCTCTGTTTCACTTCTTAAATAAAGGAACAACAATGGCCATTCTCCAGTCCTCTGGAACCTCACCTGAGGCCAAAGATGATGCAAAGGCATCTGTTAAGGCAGAGCTATTTCCTCCATTGTCTCCCACTGACTCCTGGAATAGATCTAGTCTGTCCCTGGGGACCTGTCTACCTTAGTGTATTTCAAGAGGCCCAACATTTCCTCCTTCATAATGTTGACCTGCCTTAGGGATATATGTTGGAAGGTTACTCTTGGTTTGTGGTGGCTGGTTCAGAGCCCATGCTTAGCTCTGCTACAGCAATTAGATTAGATTCCCTACATTGAGGAAACAGGACCTTCGGCCCACCAACTCCACACTGACCCTCTGAAGAGTAACTCACTCAGACTCATTTCCTTCTGACTAATGCACTTTACACCATAGGCAATTTAGTGCGGTCAATTCACCTCTCCTGCTCATTTTTGGATTGTGGGAGGAAACCGGAGCACTTGGAGGAAACCCATGCAGACAGAGGAGAATGTGCAAACTCCACACAGACAGTCGCCCAAGGCTGGAATCGAACCTGGGTCCCTGGCGCTGTGAGGCAGCAGTGCTAACCACTGAGCTACCGTGCTGCCCTATGGGCTCAGTGGTTGGCACTGCTGCTTCACAGCACCAGGCTAATCCTAAATAGCCTTTTTTAATGTACCGACTACTCATTAAGCAGAGTTTTGAATTTTTATGGAGTCATAAAAGATCTACAGAATGGATCCAAGATATGTTTACACAAATCTGAAGCTTACCTCTCAAGCTGTCATATCTGATTGTTTGCTTGGCATGGAAGACAAGGCAATTAATAACAGAGTTTCTACCTACAGAATGAAAAAAACTTTATTGATTGCATTTTTTTTGTACAGTAGTTACCTTTGCCAAAACCATAGCCTTTGACAATTATTTTGAGATTGATCTGACATCCTACTACAGTTTGGAAATCTAGAGAAATTTACTTCGGATCTGTATTACATGGCCCTGATGAAGCATCAACAATCAATAAGAGCAAGAAAGGAATACAGATTAAATCTAACACTTAAAAGTTGAAAGTCTTTTTAGGTATTGATCTGAAGTTCTGTTCCTTTGAAAAGTTTTAGTTGTTAAAAAGGCTCAGATGAACAAAGCAAAAGAAGGTCTCTTCAAACCAATATTGGGAAAAATTGTAGGGCCTCAGCAGAAGGTAAAATTAGAAGTGTCTTACATGGGTTTTATTTATGTTTTTCGGGGAATAGCCTAACAAGGGTGAGTTAGCATGTGAGACCACAAGATGCCTGATGAAGGAAGTGCTGGACAAACCGTTAACTAATCCAAAGTTTTGTGGAGAATAGCATCTCGGTTGTGCTTATGATCCCAACGCATATAAAAAAATTCACTGGTGAGCTGGTCAGATTAGGCACTTGGCTTAATGTCTTCACCACGAGGATGTGCTCTTCCTGAATGAAGACCAATGTTCAGTAGCAGCAGTGTGTAACAACAACAAGATGCACTGCGGAAATTCACCAAGTTTCCTTAGACAGCATTTTCCAAACCCATGACCACTTCCGTCTGGAAGGACATGGCCAGCAGATGCTATGGGAACATAACCATCTGTAAGTTCCCTTCCAAGCCACTCACCATCCTGACTTGAAAATTTATAACTGTTGTTCAGTGTTGTTGGGTCAAAAACCTGGAATTCTCTCCCTCACTGCTTTGTGGGTCTACTTACAGCACATGGATTGCAGTGGTTCAAGTAGGCAGCCCACCACCAGCTTCTTAAAGGCAACTAGGGACATACTATGTTACTCTAGCTAGCAACATTCACATTCCGCAAGTGAACCTCTAGCTAGCAACATTCACATTCTGCAAGTGAGCCTCAGTAAAAAACAGAATTTTTGGATTGTCATCATGATTGACTTTTAGTGCTACCTGCACCTGAACCACTTTCCATCATATTTAAGACTCTCCAGAGGCAAATCTTTGAATTATCAGACAGATTGTTGTATTTTCACAGGTACGTAGGGCAGGTGAATACTTTAATGAATAAAGCATTTAGAGGAGGCCATTCAGCCCATTGTAGCCCTATCATTTTAACCAATTTCAATTCTGTCCAACTCTGGGCACCACACTTCAGAATGAATGAAGGAAACCTTTGCAAAAAAATTGCTCCAGGGTGAAGGACCGCAATTACAATAATGGATCAAAGATTTTAAAGTTATTTCCCTTAGAGTGGTGAAGACTGAGAGGAGATTTGGTACACTTTAAGGATTCTTGATAGAGTAGATCGAGAAAATGTGCCCCTTTTGGCAAAAGGGTTGAGATATAAGTGATTGGCAAAAGCATCAACAGTGACAAAAGGGAGATATTTTTTGAAAAGTGAGTGCTTAGGATCTGGATTGCACCATCAAAGAGTGTGTTGGAAGCAGAATTCAATTGGAAATTTCGGAACAGAATTGGACAATCAACTGAAGAGAAAGGAAGTGATGCGGGGTGGGGGAGTTTCCTTTCAAAGCTACAATAACATGTTAAAAGATGCTCACAGAAAAGATAATTCTGACTCTTTTGGCAAATGCTGTCACTCGTCTGATTTGCCAGCATCACTAATAATAACACAATATGGAAAGGATGGGGCAGTGGGACCACCTGAGTTGCATGTGCAGAGACAGCACAGACACAATGGGGCTGAGTGGCCTCCGTTTTTGCTGTCACCAATTTATAATTCTATTTAAATCCTATTTTATCATCTTCACTTTTAACCTCAACCTGTCAACATAGATCTCTTTGAACACTGGACAAGTGATTCTTTAAACACGCTGGCATCAAACTCTCAATATTATCTAGTGTAGCAATCAAGTTAGAAAGATTTTCTCCTTATTGTAGTTCAACTAATAACTTGCATTGCAAAACTTTGTGGTGACATATTTTTTTCAGTTCCTGAACATTAGATGGTACTTTTCCTGTTAGTCCTAAAAATACAGTCACGTTGTAGATTTGAGGCACTGAAGATTGGGCTTCAGCACACATGTAACCATCACTAGAGAAAAGCCATCTGCAGCTATAGTTCCTAATGACTCAGTCACCTACACTATGATTGGAAGAAGTTTGTTCTGATATCCCCTTAGTCCTTTCTGGTGACTTGAAATGCCTCTGACATGAAGCATGCCGTTATTAATGCTCTTGGCAAATTAATCCACCTGAGGTTAGTGAGTGACAGTAATCTGCCGAAAGGGTCAGGACACTGTTTACTGCGGCCGTCTTTCAATGTGTTTCTGCTTTTCTGAAGGGAATGAACAGAGTTTAGATCTGGCCCACATGGTAGTCACACAACTCTCGAGGGTCTGTTTCTGTCTGTGAAGCATGTAGCCAGAGACAGCAATGTGAGATCCAGGCTCATTGAGACAATCGCTAAGTAGAGAAAGCTCCCTGTGAGGCACTGGCTTCATATTTTCACCAGGTGCAGTGTCCCCAGTTGCCACCGTGACAACTGGCAGTGAATAACTTTCAACAGTAGCCCTTTGTTCTCATTGTTGGTTGAAGCACAATTTTAATTTAAGTACAGTCATGCAGTAAAAATTTTATCTGGTGCCCTTGATGCCAATTTACTGGTTAATGTAACTGTTTAATACAGCCCCGTGTAGATGCAATTCTTACATCAAATAAGGTTTGTGCTGGAAAATTCACAACTAAGCTATATTAATTAAAAAATTCTCAAATATAAGAAATTTTATAAAATGTTGAAAACTTTTCAAATCTGTTTTTATTAAACCTCATAATGAGTGTATAAAGGAATGAGAAAAGCTTCAAGTATTTCATTAATCACGAGTTTGAACTGTCCTTCCTACTTGGAAGAAAAATAGCTTGACTGAAAATTACAAATCTCAGTAGTACTTTTAACAAGAAACAGTTAACAGGTAAGGCTAATTGCTGAATTATAACACATGAACAACAAGTATGTCTGTACATAACATTGTGAAGAATTTGAGATGATCCAGATCTATTTTAGTGCCTCCATGGGTTTGCATGTTTTAAACTGGCTTTTTCTCCTTCCATGGCAAGAAAACTTTATCTCACTTGGATGAGGCAATCGCACAGGAACTATTGTGTCAAGGAAAATATTTGAAAATCTCCAATGCATACTCTTATATGTCACCCAGCCAAATTGCCACTTCGTGAATTACTCTCAATCATCAACAGAGCAATGGAACGTGTTGTCAAGAGTGCTATCAAGTGCACTTATTTAACAATAACCTGCTCACTGACCCTCAGTTTTGGTTCCACCATGGCAACTCAGCTCCTGACCTCATTACACCCTTGGTCCAAATATGCAGAAAAGAGCTGAACTCCTGAGCGAGGTGAAAGTGATGGCTCATGACATCAAGGCAGCATTTGATCAAATGTGGCTCAGCATAGCTGAAATCAATGGAAAACTAGGGGGAATATTCTTTACTGGTTGGAGTCATACATAACACAAAGGAATATGGATGTGGCTGTTGGAAATTAATCATCTCAGCTCCAGGACATCTCTGCAGGAGTTCCTCAGGATAGTGTCCTATGCCCAACCATCTTCTGCTGTTTTATCAATTACCTTTCCTCCGTCATAAGGGCAAAAGTGGGGATGTTTGCTGATGATTGCACAACATTCAGCATCATTCACAGCTCCTCAGATAGTGAAGCAGTCTGTGTACAAATACAGCAAGGTCAGGACAATATTCAGGCTTGAGCTGAGAAGAGTATGTAATATTTGCAACATGCATATGCCAGGCAGTGACCATCTCTAACAAGAGAGAATCCGTCATCCTTTGACATTCAAATGCATTAACATCACTGAAACTTCCGCTATCAAAATCCTGGGGCTCACCACTGACAACAAACTGAACTAGCCATGTAAAAACTGTTGCTACAAAAACAGGTCAGAGGCTAACAACTCTGCAACAGGTAACTCATTTCCTCTCTCCCAAAGCCTGCCAAGGCATAATCACTGGTATGATGGAATATAACAAACCTGTATACTTTTTAGAAACAAACCCAGGTTGAGACATATTCCATTCCAGATCTGTTGTCTGGGATAAGATTTATTTCTCATGGTAATAGATGCAGCCCATAGTGAGCATTGTTGATATGTATAGCTATTCATGGTATTAAATGTTACCTATGATGCGTATAACTGCCCGGTGTACTGGATATTTTCTGCGGTAATATTAGTAGTGCATGTTAAATGTTGCTAAACACAACAACAGATCTATTATCACGGCAAGCACAGTTGCCCATGGTGAGTGTGGCTGATTGTGTTATGCATTTCTTCCTATTTAATGACTCACTGGCTTTGATAAACATTGTTGTTCATGGGTGCAATATATTCTAATTCCTAATCATTAACATGAAATGCTAACTCTGTCTGTCCAAAACTATTGCATGGTGTGGTGAGTGTAATGTAAGATATTAATTTAACCATGTAATTAAGATAGTTTATATCATTATTAGGAAATTATGTAATATTATAGGTCTGCTCAGACACGACTCTCTCTTTCAGTCTCTTGGCAGAGGTGAGAGCTTGGTCTGTATATTGTTAGTGATTACAATGTACAAAGAGAATATTTAACACAACATCAAAAAAAGACATCAATATTTACCAAGCTCTCTCCCAGGCCCAACTATAGTACAGAAATACTTTCTAGTTGTTAGATTTACAGAATCAGCAGTATTTGATTTCTGAAATGAATCCATATGCAGATTACAAATCTATTCAGATAGAATATGATCTGTGTGGAGTAAACTTAACTTGATACTTGCTATACAAGGATAACAACAAGAAAACATAATTTAGCCTATTTTGCTTTCCCAAACTGGGATTAAAAAGCATTAGAAAACAAACTTAAGAAAAATATGTCTTGTCCAAACGCCAAGAAATAGTGTAAGACATTGAAAATTCAGCAAATGTAATGCTCTGCACAACAATGGAACTTTTGGCAAAGATAGTTTCAACTCTTGGAATCTATCTAATTTTAAAGTACAAAGTTAATCTTTAACTGATTGTTTATAGCAGCATTCCCCAAGCGCTTGATGTTTGCTGACGAAAAAAACTCTGATATTAATTTGGAAATGTGCCATCACAGATTATAATGCATTTGCTATTCAATAAGCTTGGTTTGTCTGCAAATTGTCACTTACTGGTGAACTGAGTCACATGGGCCTTTAGCTGCATCCTGTGAGTGACATATGTGCTACATTGGCCCCCACTGAATTTCTCTGTGACAATATTGCTAGCAGCAAATATAACAGGGAGATGAAGGCAAGCACAATAGGAAATTTAAATTTGTTCTCAGGAATTAATTAAAAAAACAGGGCATGGTGCAATTCTACAATTAATTAAAACATTAGCTCAGATCTTCCAGTCTCCAGAATATCAGAGAGCAAACATTTCACCTGAGATTAGCATTGGGTTACTGCATTTTGGTACAAGAACAGGGAGAGACAGTACAAAATAAAGGGTACTATTCTGAAGTAGAGTGGTATTGGTGCGTATATACATAACAGCATAAAAAATAGGAGCTGAAGTAGGTTATTTGGCACCTCAGGTCTTCCCTGCCATTCAATAAGATCACACTGATCTGCCCCAGGCCTCAATTTCTCTTTTGTTCTAGCTCTCCATAGCCCTAAACTCCATGGTACTCCAAAAATCTAGTTACGTCCTTTTTTAAATGCTGCCAGTAGTCTAGTCACCACTGGGGTGGAGAATTCCAGACTTTCACTATCCTCTGGGAGAAGAAATGTCTACACATCTTAGTTTCAACTGAATGCTTGCTTACTATGAAATGACACCCACTAGTTCACTTACCAGTTGAAACATTGTCTCAAAATCTACACTGTCAAGCCCCCTCCGCATCTTTTATGTTTTAGTTAGGCCACCTCTCATTGTTTTAAACCTTAATAGATATAGGCCCAATCTGGAGCATGCCAGCAGTTTTGATCTCCTCATCTGAAACAGAATATAGATAGAGTGGAATAAAGGTTCACTAAGAAGACTTCAGAAGAATTGGAGTGGATAAGCTACATATTCCCTGTGTTTAGGAGATTGAGAGATGGTCAAATTAAAACATAAAGTCCTTAAGGGACCTTGCAGTGAAGACAGTGAATGGTTGCTCCTCTGATACAGGAGTCTGTAAAATGCAGCCACAGTCTCAGAATAAGAAGTCGACTATTTGGATCTGAGGTAAGGAGAAATACTTTCACTTAAGATGGATAAATCTTTTGAGTTCCATGCCCAAAAGAGCTGTGGATTTGACTTTTTGAGGACGATCAGAAATAATGTTAATAAACCTTTGGGATACTACAGGAATTATGGGAAATGGCAATAGTGTGGAAAGGTGGAATTGAACTGGAACATTGTCTATAATGTTGTTAAATGCCTACTCCATGTCCTATTTCCTATTCTCTTAATATCATATCCTGATATTATCCACAAGTAATGCTGCTGGAGATGTAACAATGCATGCATACCCACGCAAACTCATGTTAAAATACACAGAAAGGAAGTCCAATTGCTCACAAATAAACATTTAAATGCTAACAATCCCAAATCATAATTTATTCAACATAATTTTTTCCTCATTAGAAGCTGAATGAAAATTCTCAAGTTTAGTATTATATTTTCAAGTACTCTAAACATGGAGTAAAGGAAAATAAAATCCATTATCAATACACTTGAGAGACTGTATCTGTTACTGCAATGTGTATGCATTCAGTGATTTTCCAGAATTACTGGGTGATGTGTAAGTGGTCTATTGGCATCCAAAGGTGTCACGATTTAAAAACAACACTGCTTACTGGGCCTGGTGACAACATTACTGTGATGTGTATTCCTTCCCTATGCATCATTTATACGTCTGCAGATTTGTTTTAGCCTAAAGGGACTGTTGAGGGAACATGTAATAAATTGATCTTCTGAGACTATAGTGTTGTGGTGAGTACACTCTGGTGAAGGGCACTTAATCTATAGTGATATTACAGTTTAACACTTGCATAATAAATTATAATAAGAACCTATTTTCACGGATTCAATTACCATACATCAGTGACCTGATAACATTTTACATATTGTGCAATGTAGTACAGTATCTCTCACAACTCTAAATGAACAATTTCATTGTAAAACCTGCCAAATTATACACATTTTTATTTACACACAAGATTTTTCACATGTTGCTATGGGGATCTATTAAGTACAAATCCAATTTTCAAGAAAAGATTACTTGAATTTCTTTAATTCACAAGAAAATTACTGAATGAAACAAACATCTATTTAAAAGCAACATCTGAGCCAATTGTTCCACCTTTTCTGGGATACTGGCATCAGGGATAAATGGGCATTCACTGCCCTGGCTGTGTGGCGAACAGTCATTGGACATTAATTGGCCAATCCAGGCAAAAACAAAGGCTAGAATAGAGTTATAGAGCCATAGAGTCATACAGCACAGAAACAGACCCTTCAGTCCAAACTCGCCCATCCTGACCATATTTCCCAAACTAAACAAGTCCCATTTGCCTGCGTTTGGTCCATATCTCTCTAAATCTTTCCTATTTGTGAACCTGTCCAAATATCTTTCAAATGTTGCACCTACTACTTCCACTGGCAGTTCATTCAATGTACGCCTCACCCTCTGCATGAAAAGGTTTCCCCTTAGGATTCTCTAAAATCTTTCCCTCTTAGCTTAAACCTATGCCATCTAGTTTTGAACTCCCCTAACCTAGGGGAAAAAACCCTTTGTTATTCACCTTATCTATGTCCCTCATGATTTTATAATTCTCCGTCATCTTCCTAAGCCCCAGGAAAGTAAGTTCCAGTCTATCCACCCTCTCTTTATAACTCAAACACCCCAGTGTGGCTATCATTCCTGTAAATCTTTTCTGCAGCATTTCAGGTTTAAAAACATCTTTCCTGTTGCAGGGTGACCAGAAACTGTACACAGTTCTCCAAACGTGGCCTCACCAACATCTTGTACTACCTCAACGTGACGTCCCAATGCTTACGCTCAATGCTCTGACCAATGAAGATAAATATGTGAAACACTTTTTTCATCAGCCTGTCTACATGTGATACCACATTCAAAGAATTATGTACCTGAATCCCTTGATCTCTCGCTGTTCAGCAACACTCCCCAGGGCCTTACCATTAACTGTGTTAGTCCAGCCCTGGCTTGTCTTATAAAACACCTCACACTTATCTAAATTAAACTCCATCTGCCACTCCTTGGAGGATTGGCCTTGCTGATCAAGATCTCATTGTACTCTTAGATAACCTTCTTCACTGTCCACTATGCCACCAAGCTAACCATGTTTCCTATATTCTCACCCAAATTGTGTGCATGTGTAGTGCCATTAAGGATGGCAGATAGACTTTCAAGTTGGAAAATCAAAAGGGCCTTCCATCTCTGAAGGATCAGCAGTTCAAAGATCAGATAAATGAGAGTGCTCATTTTGAGATACCTTCTCATTAATCTTTTAAACTCTTAAACCCAAGGACAGTTTGCAAATGTAGCAATGACCAGGCAGATAGGAAAGGCTGTAACTGCTGTTGGATTGTTGGCTCTCTACTCTGTCATGGGGAGTACTATTTGTGCTATCTGTATATTTTAAACAAATGGGTTCTTCAAGGGCATATACCGAATAGTGTGTGAGAGGGTGGCCACCTCATAAACAGGACGTCCTAGTATTATATCTGTCTTCCATGAGAACCTACTTTACTCTCACATTGACTCTTCATGACATCATCACAGTGAACAATGCTCACTGACATTTATTAAACCTTTCACACCTATATTCAACGTATCTCCCCAAGCTTCTTTGGATAGTATTGCTTTCCATTATGTTACATAATGCAATGTACCATTCCTCAATCTCCGCTCAAGTCTTTCATTTTATTAATTCCAATGATCTGGAGGTTTCACTGTTCTCTCCAAACACATTTTCTTCACTTTGAAAGAATGACAGTTTGTTGTGTGAGAGGTAGCTGTCTTGGATTGTCTTCCTGACAATTTAAGATCTCAGATTCGTTTCTGAACTGGAGGATTTTTAACATCTTGTATTCCTGTTGCAGAGAATGCTACCACTGCGATAGTAAGCACTTGTTTGTTTGGAGTGCCTTGAATCTTTAGACATTACCTGTCTGTTAGTGATCTCTGACATGGTGTTGCATGCATTACACATTCAATTGATGTCAGTAGACTTTTATTCACAAAAAAAACTGTAAATCTATCTTGAAGTAGGAAACTTTGTACTTCAAGTTGTCGAATAATTTGGATTTTCCTGTTTCCCCCAGTGACTAAACTATAGGTGAAATAAACCTTTTCACTTCCCTAGTAAAAACAGAAGTTATTGGTAAAGCTCAGCAGGTCTGGCAGCATCTGTGAAGAGAAATCAGAGTTAACATTTCAGGTCTGGTGACCCGGATGATCAAAACCCTACAATCAGCTCTACTTGCTGGTTGGCATGAAGAAGGAGGAGCACTTTGAAGATAGACACGTTGGACAACCAATGACAGGACTGAAGGAGCGTATTGGTTGATGGTAAGAGATCACATGATGGCCTGGAATATACCCAACCAGAACTGGCAACACTACAGCCATTACCTTTATGGTCATCTATTTACAAATAGATCTAAAATGCAAACTTCTCATGTTCTGTTGATTCCTTCGCGGATAACAATTATGCAGAAACCTGAGCCATAACCCCTCGGTAATGTAAAACATGTTTGAATTCCTTTCCGAAAAAAAGATTTCTTTTACAACTATGTTCTAGAATTTTCAGTCAGAATTATTAATTCTCTGATTCTGTTGGGTTCTTTGATACTGTTAGTGGAAAGAAGTCTTTCTATTCTTCAGTGTTGCTAAGATGATGGATTTGTTGTTGAAGGTTTTTGTCTTATCAAGGCACATGCAAGAATTCCACATTTCAAATGGAGCAGAAATTCATAATGCATGCAGTCTTTCTGAATTCTTTTCAATGGTTGTCATTACTTGATTGCTTGCCCAATATCAAATATGAGGTCAGTTCCAATTGAACAGGAGTCAGAGTTCACTGCAGCAGCCATTAGCTTCAGTCCCATTGCACCAGAGTTCAATTACAGGCATGTACTGGAGTTAAAAATTCACTTCAACTGAGGAAGCATTGACATATTTGAAGAAACAAAATCTACTTCTTCATAAAACAAAATCTCTTAAACTACACATTATCTAATTACTGTGTTATTGCTCTGGCCTCTTCAGGTTAAAAAGGGTTTATGTCAATACTTCTTGTTATCTGTTCTGGCATTGTAGCTCCCAATTGTTTATTTCAGATTCAGTAGTTAAACTGTAAAAATTTTAAGCACCAAACAGTGGAACCTGCATTTATGTAGTTCCTTAAAAATTGTAAAATGTTGCAAGGCATTTTACAGGAGCATTATCAATGGTCACTGATTCCTAAAAGAATATTATAAAAACATTTTATAAGTAGGTTTTAGACAGGTCTTCAAGGACAAAAGGCAGCAGAAAGTCTAGGGAGGGAATTCTAGAATGTAGACCTTTGGCAGTTGAAAGCATGACCACCACAGATGAAATAATGGAAATTGTGGATGTATTGTGGATCATAATGGAAGAGTGCAGAGATCATGAAGGATTGGAAGCTATAGAGAATTTAAAATAAGGATAAGAATATTAAATTTGGCTATTTTCTGGTAAATGTGCAGGAATTCGGAGTAGTTCCATTAATGCAGGAAATGGCGCATTTTGCCCTCAATCAAGTTCCTTTTGGAATTGCACTGATGCACTATACCTTTACGCTAAGTATTAAGTCTTCTTTATGTTTCATTATGAGCTTCATAAGCATCTGTTAAAGGAGAAAATGAACATTTGCCATTTGTCTTCCAGCTGCATTGTGTTAATGGCAACAGATAATCTTTAAAGATATCATTAAGATAGTGGGCAAAAGTGGTGGAAACCTATCAGTGTTGAAGGCATTTCTAATGGCAGCAACCATCTTAATTTGTATTGCTGAATAAATATATCACAAAGTTGCACATCTCCAAATAGTTTGTAGGAGAATGAGGAACCTAACACTTATCAAAGTGTGACTCGGATATAGTATGGTTATAGAGGAGCGGAGTACTGCTTAATTGTTCTGACATATTCAAAACAAAATAACTTATAATCCACCATGCTAAACATAATTTTGTGTGGACATTAATGTGATTCTCCTTAAGTCAGTGAAACCCCTTAGAATGCTTGATGTTGACTCAAAATATTTTCATGTGGAGATCATATTCAGTTCTAAAGTGAAGTTTGTTGGTGAGAAGTCAGGCCTTTGCTGATTAGCTTCTGTAATGGGAGAAAAGAGGTAATTAAGTCAATATTGTTACGAATATCTGAGGATGGTTTGAATCAGCTCCACTGTTTTCAACCTCCCCTGTTGTTTGCAAAAAAAATCTTGTTTTAGCACAAGACCTTTTCCAATTAACATGTAGTTGACTGATTGCACCAGAAACAATAAGCAGCTAATTATAAAATTTTCTTAGGTGAAATAATGAGTAATTTTATTATCTGATCACCCTGGGGAAAAAAAGACATGATATCAAATATTTGCAAATAGGTACATCATTAATAAGTAATTGTGTTCAGAACAAAAGGAAGATGAAATGAATCAACAATTTAAAATCCTTAGGCTGTCCTAAGACAATGTCTATTTAGTTTTATCTTGAATTGTGAATAGGTGTAAATATTGCAGATACCATTTTTAAATACTCAGTGCCCTGTTGTTTCTCTCTAATCTGTATTATCACTGGGTATTTTTCCCTTTTGAAAGACCAAGAGATCCCTTTCTCCAGTTAGTTCCAGTTGTGCGGCCAAACACCCAGGCCTTTTTCCAGAAGCGGTCTTTGGAGGATATTTTCAACTTTGTGACTTTTAAATGAGGTTCCATCTCCAATAATGAGAATTCTCATAAAGGTGTAAATGAAAGGAGATGAGGAACATTTTATAGTTAACTGTGTCATAGAATGCCTAGAGTGAGGAAAGAGACCATTTGGCCCATCCAGTCTGTACTGACTCTGCAAAGAGCATCCCACCCAGACTCAGCACCCCACATTCTCCATGGCTAATCCACTTAACCTCCATATCCCTGGACACGAGGTAGCAATTTAGCACGGCCAATTCACCTAACCTGCACATCTTTGTGGGAGGAAAGCCATGCAGACACAGGCAAAGCATGCAAACTATACACATACCACCTCCCAAAGCTGCAATCTACCCTGGTTCCTGACACTATGAGGCGACAATACTAACATCGAGCCACCGTGCCACCCTGCACTGGTTTCAGTGCTTTTGATAAAATGTTAATCTCAGCTCATAATAATGGTTTGATTTTTATTTTGTTTGTTACACACAGGTTCACCAAGCTTCCAAAAACTAGTGTTCAAACAATGTTTTGTCTTAAAATCATTTCCATCCATGAAAGTCACAGATATTAATCTTGGTTATAAATAATTTGAAAATCAATAACCCATATGTTATCACTATTGTGACAATGTTCAAAGTGAAATATTTTGCTGATACTTCACAGGACATGATGAAATATATTTGCATTGAAAAGAACCTTGATAATAATAATGCAAACCTCAACTGGAAGAGGTGGCATGGTGGCTCTGTAGTTAGCACTGCTGCCTCACAGCAGCAGGGCCCCAGGTTCGATTCCGGCCTTGGGCAACTATCTGTGTGGAGTTTGCACATTCTTCCCGTGTCTGCGGGGGTTTCCTCCAGGTGCTCTGGTTTACTCCCACAGTCCAAAGATGTGCAGGCCACGTTAATTGGCCATGCTAAATTGCCCATAGTGTTAGGTACATTAGTCAGAGAGAAATGGGTCGTTGTTGGCTTATTGGGCCGCAGGGCCTGTTTCCACACTGTAGGAAATCTAATCCAATCTATTGGTGGAATAATATAAAATGCTAGTGAAATTGTGGTATAGTGGTAATGTCACTGTCTTTGTAGTCCAGGGCCCTAAGTTAGTGATTTATAAGACATGGATTCAGTGCTACCACAGCAGATGGTGAAATTTACAATTAATAAAAAATTAACTGGAACAAAAAGCTGTCCTTAAAACAGCCTTAATCACTGTGATTAAAAACAGATCTAGTTTGCAAATATCCTTTAGGAAGGGAAGTCTGCCATTCCTATCTCCATCTATATGAGTTCAGACCCATAGCAAATTGATCGATTCTTCACTGCCCTTTGGAAATTTATGGATGGGCAACACATACTCTGTTAGTCATTGGTGCCCTTATCCCATGACCTAATGAATAAAAGAGGCCATTCAAACCAACATGTATTTTAAAGAATGATCAATGACATCAGCATTCTGGGGTTACTATTGACAAGAAACATAATTGGACCAGACATATAAATATAGTGATCAGGTCAGAGGCGAGGGATTCTCCAGCAAGTAATCCACCTCCTGACTTATCGAAGCCTATCTGATTTGCAAAGCGCAAGCCAGAAGTGTGAGGCAATACTCTGGATGAGTATCGTTCCAGCAATACTTGAGACCTTTGACACCATCCAGGACTAAATATTCCATTTGAATGGTCACGTTACCCATCACCTTCAACTTAACCTCCCTCTGCCACTGGTGTACTTTATCTGTAATGTGCACCAGCCATAAGTTGCAATTGGCCAGGGTTGCTTTGACAGCAACTTGCAAACTTACGACCTTGAGCAGTCAGAAGAATAAGGATTGTAGGTGTAAGGGAACACCATCACCTGAAACATTCCTCCAAATGAGGTATCAGCCTGTCTTGCAACTATATTAATGTATTCCCGAAAGCTGTGAGAACTAAAGGAGGAAATTACGAGGCCCCTTGCAGAAATACTTACATCATCTATAACCACAGATGAAGTGCCTGATGAATGGAGGGTAGCTAACGTTGTGCCTTTGTTTAAGAAAGGTTGTAAGGAGAAACCAGGAATTATAGACCTGTGAGTCTGATTTTGGTTGTGGTTAAATTGTTGACCGTGATTCTAAAAGATAGGATTTATAAACATTTAGTAAGTCAAAAATTGCTGAGGGATAGTCAGCATGGTTTCATTCAAGGAAAATCACATCCCACAAACTTGATTTAGATTTTTGAGAAGCTTATCAAATTGATTGATGAGGCCAGAGCAGGAGGCATTGTTTACTTGGACTTCAGTAAAGCCTTTGACAAGGTTCCACATAGTCGATGAATTAATAAAGATAGGTCAAATGGGATTCAGGGTGAGCTTGCCAATTGGATACATAATTGGCTTTATGGCAGGAGACAGAGAGTGGTGGTGGCGGGCTGATTTTTGGACTGGAGGCCTGTGACTGGTGGTGTTCCACAGGGATCAGTTCTGGGTCCTCTTTTGTTTGTCATTTATACAAATGATTTTGATGAGAGTATAGAAGGTATGGTTAGTAAGTTTGAGGTTGACAACAAAATTGGTGGCAGGTGGATAGTGAAGAATGTTTTCTAAGATTACAAAAGGATCTTGATCAAATGGGTCAATGGGCTGGAAAATGGCCAATTGAGCTCAATTTGAATAAATGCAAGGTATTGCATTTTGCTACATGAGAGGGGCAGGACTTATGTAATTAATGTTAAGGAGTTGGGTAGTGTTGTACAAGAGAGGGACCTAGGGATTCAGGTACATAAATATTTTGAAGTTGACAGGGTGGTTAAAAAGGTGTTTAGCACACTTGCCTTCATCGTTCAGTCTTTTGAGCAGAGGTGTTGGGAAGTCCCGAGGTTATACAGGACATTAGTGAGGCCTTTTTTGGGTTACTGTATCCAGTTCAGGTCGCCCTGTTACGGGAATGATATTATTAAGCTACAGAGGGTTCAGAAGAGATTTATCAGGCTGTTGCCAGCAATGGATGATTTGAGTTATAAAGAATGGCTGGATAGGCTGGGAGTCTTTTTTTCTTGAAGCATAGGAGGTAGAGAGGTTTATAAAATCATGAAGGCTGTTAGTAGGTTTTTTTTCCCTAGGATGGGGGAATTTCAAGACTAAGGAGCATATTTTGAAAGTGAGAGGAGAGATTTAAAAAAGACAATGAGGGGCAAACTTTTACACAAAAGGTGGTTCGCATGTGGAATTAACTTGCTGATGAAGTGGTGGATGTGGGAAAGCCACTTGGATAACTACATGAATAGGAAAGGTTTGGAGGAATGTGGGCCAGGGACAGGAAGTTGGGACTGGTTTCATTTGGGATTATGTTCGGTATGGACTTGTTGGAACAAACGGTCTGTTTCAGTGTTGTATGAATCGCTGACTCTATGACCTTATATTGTTGTTCCTGCATTGTTACTGAGTGAAAATCATCTGACTCCTTCCCTAATAGCACTGTGGGCATTCGTTCAAATCACAGCAGTTCAAAAGGCAGCTCAAAATAACCTTCTCAAGGGTAGTCATAAATGCTGAAATTATCAATAATGTCAACAGGCCATGCAGTAAGAAGTTAAAAGTAGTTACTTATTGTTCTAACGTAGTGTCAGAATTCATCTGAATATCGATCATTGATCTTCAATATTTATAAGCTGTAACATGCTAGATTCTATTTCATTGGTCATGTCAAAGAAATACAAGCTATTTATCATTTGCTGGATTCCATTTATTGGGTGCCACTGGATCAGTCAGGATCTTTGTTCTTAAGTTAACTCCCTGTCACTTCCATATAAGGAGGTCTCCAAATACACCAGTGCTCTTCCTCAGGTTTCTCAGTTGCGTTCTGGTTGTAGTCTGAAACTTCCATTCTAATCGCATCATTAGTATCTTGAGTAGTGTCCTGCTTACTGAGTCAGAAATTTCTGGGTGTTAGGCCCATGAGTGTACAATCTTCTGCACTAATGAGGGAGTGCTGCATTATCAGAGCTATGTTTGCTATGTGAGATGTCAAAATTGTATTGTGTACTTGTTCCACAGAAAGGTGCCAGGCCACATTGCAGCATAGGCACTCGAAAAGGAGAATAAAGGAGTCTATATTTTAAGAACATGCAGTTCTGATTCCAAATGTTTCTTACTGAAACTTGCCATTGCTTCCCATGAACTGTACAGTGGCTGCAAACTAGGAAACATTGCTTTGGTTTTGGATTGTGTTTGTCTACTTTCTGTGGACGACATTTTCAGTTGGATCACACTGGGGCAGCAGCCTGTTTTTGCACTCACTGAGGTACTCCAGCACAAGGGTGAAGTTTGCATTTTGCACACACACACACACACACAATTGGAGTTGGCAAGATTGTTATCTCTTTCAGAGCACAGAGTTACTGAAAGATGAGGCTGACAACTTCAAATATCACAGTCCATCTTTAGATTTAGATTTTTGATTTAGATTTTACTGTCACTTGTACTTAAGTGCAGAAGTTTGGGAGTACAGTTAAAAACTGTATGATGTCACCACACAGCACCATCTTAGGTATGAAGGTACCTTGTACAAAAACATATGTGCAAAGTAGTAAGAGAGACAGAGTTAAAAAGTAAAGAACTATTTTCATAAAATAAGTAGGTCGCCACTGATGATGTTACCTAGCCAGGTAATGAAACGTCTGGATATCAAACCTCCAGCTCAGCGAGCAAATTTACACCCTATAAGTAGAAAAATAATGAAATAAGATTATAGTTAGTGTTAAAGTCCTCCTTAATTTAACCTCTGAGAATAAAGGAATTATGTTAAATGTTCAACAGTCTTTGAGTGCTCCGCTTATATCTTTAACTGGGAAACATCAGCTGCCTGTTCCTGACTCGACTACTGCAAATACCGGGGAACCTCCCTTCCTGCTCACGCTTGCCACATCGGGCCGTGATACCGTCGCTGCCATTGCAACCTCCCCGATCTCCCCCCCTACCTCCCCAATCTACCCCCCGCCACCTCCCCAATCTCACCCTCACCACCTCCCCGATCTCACCGCCTCCCTGATCTTCCCCCAATGCCCCCCCGATCTCCCTCTGCTGCCTCTGGAACATATGCGAGCAGGACTCAATCTTATGTGGAGAAACCACCGTGCTGGGTCAAGAGACTGCCACGGGCTGCCAAGAGGCTGGGCCAAGAGACCTCCATGAGCTGGCATGGTACAGCCAAAGAGACCACAATGGTGGCCGAGAGACCACCAGGAGCTGGCAAGGTACTACCGGACCAAGAGACTACCATGAGTGCTGAGGTACAGACGGGTCAAAGGACAATCATGAGATGCTGAGATACTGCCAGGCGTAGAGACCAGCATGGACTGCTGAGATACCACCACACTGAGAGACCACCGTGAGCTGCTGAGGTACAGCCGGGCCGAGAGACCACCATGAGATGCCGAGATATCGCCTGAGGAAAGACCACTTTGAGGTGTCTAGATACCACCAGGCAGAGAGACCACTTTGTGATGCTGAGATACTGCCGAGCCAAGAGACTGCCATGGACTGCTGAGAGTCTGGGCTGAGGCACTGCCAAGCCGAGCGACTGAGCCAAGAAATTGCCATGAGACTGGGCTGAAAGAATGCTGGTTTTAGACACTGTCATGGTCACCTCTTTGGGTCCAGGTTGAGGCCAGCAAGAAATACCAAGATTGAAAGAAATAAAGAAATGAGAGAAACGGATGGAGCCAATGTCAAGCTGAAGCATCTTACTCCACCGCCATCTTGAATCTTCAACTCCATGTGAACACTGTTCTTTACTCACTCACATGCTGGCAATTTTTCTGCTAAGTAGCAAAGGAGGTCTCACAGATGTAGTTATAATTCGTCCAAAAACTGTCATGTCTGAACTTGCTTATCCGCGTTCATCACAGTGACAGATCTGTACATGATGGCCATCACATTTATCATCCCAGTGTTCCCCAAAAAATTCTCAAAATGCACGTTGACCACATTGTTGACAACAAACAAACTGAGCACAACAAATAAACAAACTGAAAGGTGTTTCACATAATCTACATATCAATCCTAACTTGTCACTAATTGTGCATCAATGATGAGGAATGATGTTCATGTCAAAAAGCAGAAAGAGAGAGAGAACTTCAGCTGTTCTCTGACCTTGACATTATGGTGGAAGTTGGAGGATGAATCTACTCATTCAATCTCATCCATATATGTCATCAACAAACCCAAGAGCGAGACCCAGATTAGTATTTTTCTTGAGGTACAGTCACCAAATCAAGCTTCACAAAGTAAAAGATATTTAAGACTAACATCATAGAATGAGTGGCACAAATATTATGATAATTCAATGGAGGAGGAATTCAATGGGGGAGGCGATGGCTTAGTGATACTATCGCTGGACTGTTAATCCAGAGACCCAAGTAGTGTTCTGGAGATTTGGGTTCAAATCCTGTCCCAGCAGATGGTGCAATTTGCATTCAATAAAATAAAAATGGAATTAAGAATCTAATGATGTTTGTGAAATCATTGTCAAGAAAATGTCCATCTGGTTCACTGATGTCCTTTCGGGAAGAAAACTGTCATCGTTACCTCGTCTGAACTACATGTCACTCCAGACACACATCGATGCAATTGGTTTTTAACTGCCTTCTGTGCAATTGGGGATGGGTGTTAAATGCGAGCCTAGCCAGCATCACCCGCATCCGGTGAATGAATAATAAAAAATTGTTGCCATCGATGATATGAGAGAATTGAAGTGGGGAAAGCTTATTGTTGCTAAACACACATTTAAAAACTGCTATTCAGGATTTCTTTGCACTTTGTGTTGCTATGGCATTAACAATGCTCAGAAACTTTCCTGTACCAGAGTATGGTAACCTGGGATAGATTAGTGGCTCAATCATTTGAAGGGTTAAGGGGTGCATCTAAATGGTTACAGATGGCATTCACCCAAACACTAGGAAAACAAAAATTCTAAAAGTTATGGACAGGCATTTGTATTTGTAACTTGAGTTTAAACTGACAGACAGGTTAGCATTAGAAAGGGTGGTGGAGGTTAATGTTGAAATTCCAATGAGAAAAGAGAGAATGGAATACCAAAAAAAGGGAAAGAGAGCACATCAGAAGTGACTTCCACGTAATGGCAAAAGAAAATAAATTTTCCAATGAGAACAGCAGGAAAGGGAGTAAAAAAACACTTGGCTTTCATAGAGACAGGCTGACTATACTTGCTGAAGGTGAGGGAAATACCTTTAGTTCAGCATCAAGCGCCAAGTAATTCAGATTGCCCCATTTAAACCCTAATTACTTTGAGGATGGGATAGAGGTCTTTTGGGAAATTGACACAGCAGTAACATGATCAGAATGCTTATGCCAAGCAAATTATCAGACAAAGCTTATAAAGTTTACTTTCTTGTTGCCTGATGAGAGTTGAGCAAAGTATGAGGTAGGTGGCAGGAAAATGCTGCTTTAAGCAACGATGAACGATGCCACAGATGTACTATCAGAAATGCCTTCTTAACCATGCTGTCTATCTGTGACACAACTTGCAAAGAACTATGTACCTGAACCCAGAGGTACAACACTACCCAGAGCCCTGCCATTAACTAGGAGAAAGTGAGGACTGCAGATGCTGGATATCAGAGTTGAAAAGTGCTGCACTGGAAAAGCACAGCATCCTAGGAGCAGGAGAATTGACTTTCTGGGCTTGTGCCCTATTCCAAAATGAGCACCATTTATGGAAACAATTGATAACAGTTTGGAAATCCAAAAGCCTAGATTTGCAGCTCCAATCAATAGAATGTGAACAAACAATACCCTGGATGACAAATAATTGCAGTTTAAGAAAAGGAGCAAACACAGATGTCCGAAGCAAATTTTTTATGATAATCCCTGGCTGTCAAAATAACAAAAAGATAGAACAACCCTGTTTTGTCATGACTCCCAAGGGTTGTGTGAACTGGAGATTAAGACTTACCCATATCAAAGTCGTCACAAATGTGAAAAGGTTTCATCAAACTCTTCAAAGTCTCTTATTTACTTGACCAATTCAGTCACTACTAGGTTTCTGTACCTAACAAGAAAACAACTGTTGATTGCAAACAGTTCATTTTTAACTAATGGCACAAAGAAACATAACTTGTAACTCTTCATAACTTAACCTCTACCCCTTTGAAAACAAAGGCTTACACAAAGAGGTAAGATAATACGAATATTGCAGCTGGAGAAGGAACAAAAAACAAGTCTATGAAGCATCAGTCCAGATAAAATGCATCAATGAGATGTTTTCCTTTCAATTCTCTTTGTGTTACTATGGCATTTGTATCATCATTCGACACTCAGTGAGCGAATGTGTCATGAATCATAGCACATGAGGGTCATCAGGGAATTGATTCCATTGAAGTGCAAAAAAAATCAATCAGTGGTTGCCTTGTCAAATGACCACAATGTCAAATCTTCTCGATCCACTCAAAGTGCCTGAACTACCTCCAGAACCTTAGATTGAGGTTAGCATTAATATTATTTATTTTCCCACCAGTGTTGTCACTGGTGACCACAGCAGATTTCAGCCACAGAAATGGTCAAAGTCTCCTTCAACAAAAAATAGTCATCTCAAAGATTGCTTTGTTTGGAATCACTCAAATAGTGACAAGTGATAATGAAGCCCTGTTCAACAGCAATTATTTCAGTAAACTCCCATGCTTATCTGGGTTTCATTCATCAGAAAATCCCTTCTTATTGGCAAGGAGTTAATGGAGAAGTTGAGAATTAATGTGTGCTTTGAGAAAAGTGATATGTAACAGCTATAACCGAGAGCAAATTATGGAAGCAGGGGGTGCATTGCTTTCTTCACAATTAGAGAACAACTCATTGTCTGATTATTGGTAAAACTCCAGCTACAGATCTTTACACATCTGTCCACACTTGCTTCTGAGCCACTGCACAGAGTTAATGATCAAAATATACCAGAAAGCAATTGAGAACAGAAGGAGAGTAGATGCAGAGAGAAAACATGAAATCCAAGTTAGAACACTAAAATCAGGAGATAAAGCACTTTGTGGGCATGTTGAAATGCAAATAAACCCTATGGCATCCAGTCATCTTTTGTGACCAGCACAAAAGGATCATTGATCACTGGTGAGTGCAGTTCATAAATCAACACACAGAAGATATCATTCTTCACAGTGCTGACAATACCATTCATAAACATTGAATGTGATTCTGACTTTGACATTTTAGATTAAGAACATGAGGCAAATGGGAGTAGATTTAAAGTCAAATTATATCCTACTCATGATAGAAAATATCTACCATACTTAAGGGATTACATTATGAAGTTAACGTTTTTTCAATTGGTGAATGAATCATTTATCTCATTGTACATGATCATGTACATTGCAAATTATCAAAGAATTTAGAAGCTGTAATAGCGCTAACAATAAAATTGATCGCTATTAAATTATTTTTAATACTATTGTTTGCACTTTTGGAAGCAACCCTTTGAATATGAATATAAAAACAAGGAGTAAGCCGTCTGGCCTTTTGAGCCCCCTCTGCCATCCAATAAGATCATGGCAGATCTTTTTGTGGCCTCACCTCCACTAACCCACCCTCTCACCATAACCCTTAATTCCTTTACTGTTCAAATAAATAATTTATCTTAGCTTTAAAAACATTCAATGGGGAAGCCTCAGCTAGTTCACTGGACAGGGAATTCCACAGACTAACAGCCCTTTGTGTAAAGAATTTCCTCCTCAATTTAGTCCTAAATCTGGTCCCCCTAATTTTGAGGCTATGACATCCTGTTCTAATTTCACTCACCTCTCTATTTCTATCTGATCTATTCCCTTCATAATTTCATATGTTTTATAAGATCTCCCCTCATTTTTCTAAATTCCAATGACTATAATCCCAGTTTACTTAGTCTCTCCTCATAAACCAACCCCCTCAACTCCGCAATCAACCTAGTGAACCTCCTCTGCACCCCCTCCAGTACCAGTATATCCTTTCTCAAGTAAGGAGATAAAAACAGCAAGCAGTACTCCAGGTGTGACCTCACCAGCACCCTATACAGCTGCAACATAGCCTTCCTGCTTTTAAACTCAATCCCTCTAGCAATGAAGGACAAAATTCCATTTGTCTTCTTAATTACCTGTTGCACCTGCAAACCAACCTTCTGCAATATGCACAATGACACCCAGATCCCTCTGCAAAGCAGCATGCTGCAATTTTTTACTGTTCAAATAATAGTCTTTTTTACTGTTATTCCTACCAAAATGGATGACTTCACATTTATCAGCATTGTACTCCATCTGCCACACCTTTGCCTATTCACTTCAACTAATTATGTCTCTTTGCAAACTTTCACAGTCCTCTGCACATTTTGCTCTACCTCTCATCTTAGTGTCATCTTCAAACTTTGACAGACTACACGTGGTGCCCAACTCCAAATCATCAATGTAAATTGTGAATAATTGTGGTTCTAACACTGATCCCTGATGCACACTAGTCACTGATTTCCAATCAGAAAAGCACTCATTTATCCCCATTCTTTGCTTCCTGTTAGTTAAACAACCCTCTATCCATGCGAATGTATTGCCAGTAACACCTTGCACCTTTATCTTACGCAGCAGCCTTTTGTGCAGCACCTTATCGAATGTCTTTTGGATATCCAGACACACCACATCTACTGGGTCCCTGTTGTCTGCTGCTTTCATAATGTCTCCATAGACTTCCAGTAAATTAGTTAAGCATGAACTGCCTTTCATGAGAACCCATGCTGTATCTGCCCAATGGTACAATTTCTATCTAGATGTCTTGCTATTTCTTCCTTGATGATAGACCCAAGCATTTTTCCCACTACAGAAGTTAAGCTAACCAATCTATAATTCCCCATCTTTTGTTTACCTCCTTTTTTTAAACAGTGGTGTCACATTTATTGTGTTCCAATCTGCTGCAATGCCCCAGAGTCCAGCAAATTTGAAAGATTACTATGAGTGCATTTGCTATATTCTGATCGTCTCTTTAGTAGATGGAAATGTGTTGCTGGAAAAGCGCAGCAGGTCAGGCAGCATCTAGGGAACAGGAGAATCGACGTTTCGGGCATTAGCCCTTCTTGCTGCCTGACCTGCTGCGCTTTTCCAGCAACACATTTCCATCTCTGATCTCCAGCATCTGCAGACCTCACTTTCTCCTCGTCTCTTTAGTACCCTGGGATGCATTCCATCAGGGCCTGGATATTTGCCTACCTTTACCCCCATTAGCTTGCCCAATACTACCTCTTTCATGATAAGGATAGTTTCTAGGTCGTCACCTGCTGTAGCCCCTTGTCATCAATTACTGGCAAATTATTTGTGTCCTCCACTGTGAAGAATGACACAAAATACTTATTCAATGTCTTGCCTATTTCCTAAGTTTCCATTATTAAATCCCTCTCTTATTCTCTGAAGAACAATGTTTACCTTAGCAATTCTTCCAATTTATATATTTGTAGAAACCTTTGCTATCTGTCATTATATTCTGAGCTAGTTCTCTCTCAAATCTACCTTACTTTTATTTTTGTGGCTTTCTATTGGCCTTTAAAGTTTTTCCAATCTTCTAGTTTCCTGCTGGTCTTTGCCACTTTGTATGCTTTATCTTTCAATTTGATAGTCTCCCTTATTTCCTTAGACATTCATGGCAGATTACCTCTTTTCCAACAGTGCTTCCTTTTCATCGGTATACACTTTTGCTGGGCACTTTGAAAAATTGCTTTGAAAGTCCTCCACTGTTCATCAACTGTCACACCATAATGTCTTTGTTTCCGGTCTATTGTAGCCAACTCCTCCCTCGTCCTATTGTGGTCTTCTTTGTTTAAGCACAGGACCCTGGGGTTGGATTTTATCTTCTCACTTTCCATCTGTATTTTAAAGTTAACAATACTCTGATCCCTAACTATGAGATCATTAATTATTCCTGTCTCATTATACAAGACCAGATCTAGGATAGCTTGCTCCCCGTCCGTCACATACTGTTCAGGAAAACTATCACGGATACATTCAATGAACTCCTTCGCAAGGCTGCCTTGACTGCCCTGGTTTGACCAATTGACATGTCAATTAAAATCCCCCATGATAATTGCCTTCCCATTTTTACAGGCATTAGTTTTTTTTGTTTATTACCCGCTTCAAGGTGATGTTATTATTTAAAACATGAGGTGCCTCTCATTTACAAAAAAAGGGGATGGATGTAATGCATTGATAATTGCGTTGTGCATTTTCTCCACTTAAGGATACCATACCCATGTTCCAGGAGAGGAAATCTAGTAGGACAATAATGGAGTCCATGTTTAATGACACCTGAACGTCTGATTCTGAATGCTGCTTATCGGATGCTATCATTTCCTCTCAAGAACCTGCCAATATAACCATTTCAGCATTCTTCTGATTGATCTCGCATTATGTACACTCTGTAAACTTGAGCTCATGCAAAAATCTATTTCCTGGAACCTAATTCACACCAAATCTCATTTACCCATCTTTCTGTGTTCACTTACCATCACTGGTTCCTGGTGTAGCACACCTCGGCTTCACGATTCTCATCTTTTTTTTTCAAATGAATCCATGGTCTCAACCCTTCCCATCCCTGCAACCTCCTCAACTCTGCAACTCTTCCAGCTAATGCTGCTCATTGAATTCAAGCTTCTTACGCATGTCTGTATCTGTGCTTTGAACCCCCCAGTCTCCAAGGATTATAATTTACTCCAAAACTCTCTCTAGCTCTCTTTCCTCCTTTAAGATGCATAGTAAAACTGATGTGTTTGACTGTCTTAAACTCCTTCCCATGTGCTGATGTCAGGTTGTGGTTGGCTTATGATTACATAGGGTCATAGATGTCTACGGCACAGAAAAAGTCCTTCAGCCTTTTGTCCTGGTCAAAAACAATCACCTAAAGTTCTAATCCCAAATCACAAGGTATTATTGTAAATGCAGTACAGATAACCCTTCTTCAACATCATTAAAAAGTTTTCACATTATTTTGCTTTGTGTCCTCATAGATTTTCTGTATTTAGAAGCCAAGATTATATTGTTTGCTTAAATGCTAGAATCAATGCCTGTTATTTCCTCATTGCTATATCAGGATTCTGTTGGACAGTACAAATTAACTGTCTTACTCCTTGGAGACATTTCTGTGTTCCAATTAAATTCAGTGAAGCATCAGTTAAAGTGATTCAGATATAATTCAAAATAAAGTTTGTAGACGTCGACGACCAATTCTCGCCCAAATTACATTTTAATCACAGAAAACACAGAGACAACAAGTTAGAGCTGAAAGGGAATGGTTACTTTGTAACAATGACATTGTAATAGGAGTGAACCAAACCATTTATTAGAGTCCAGTTTTGTTTTAGCATTTTGACATAATGTAAATCCCAATAGGAAGGTTCAACAAAACACAATAATATGTACAAGACTGAAAAGAGAAGATTGCATGATGTCCTGATAAAACTCTTTATATTTATGCAAAGATTCAATCAGGTCCATATCTATAAGAATTTTCCACTTGTGGCTGAGACTAGAATGAAGGATCAGAAATACAAGACAATTGTTAAAAGGTCAAGTCGAGACTTCAGGAGAACCTTGCCTAGCTAGCAAGTGGTGAATGTATTAGATTACATTACAGTGTGGAAACAGGCCCTTCGGCCCAACAAGTCCACACCGACCCGCCGAAGCCCAACCCACCCATACCCCTACATTTACCCCTTACCTAACACTATGGGCAATTTAGCATGGCCAATTCACCTGACCTGCACATCTTTGGACTGTGGGAGGAAACCGGAGCACCCTGAGGTCATACAGAGAGAAAGGCATAGTCAGAAGTGAGGATAGTGGCTCTTAGTAGTCATATATCAAGGCATTACCTGACTTCCTTCATCTACCTGAAAGATGACTCCACTGATTTACCAGTCAGATTGGCTCTTTCTTGCCAGGAGCTAAAGGAATTGTGCCCGTGTAGGATGAAACCTTAGAGCAGTCATTCATTAATGACTCAAGGGCCTCAATTTGAAGTAGTGCGTGAAGTTGGAACTTGGGCCTTCCTGCTCGGAATTTAAATTGGACAAGGGAAAGTAGGGTTCTACTTGATCCCAATCACATCCAAATACATTTGCTTCCCTTCCCCAGGCCTGCTGTCTCTGAGCCCACTACTGATGCCCATAAACATAAACCCCATTCCAAACAATTTGCTGACATGTTATCTCGTGTGATTTAACTGCATTGCCTAATGCACCAGGATGAAAGGCCTGAAAAGCCTAGATGATCACATTAATAGTTTGTAAGCTTAACCATTCTAGTCAAGCAAGCTTGCCTTTAAAAACACATGAAATATGTAATGACATGGATTTAATTCTATGTATTTAATATATTTTTAAAATATTCCTGGAAAGAAAGGAAGGCAAGAGAATTTGGAGATTCTAAAGCACCTTTCATAATCTCAATGCACCGAAGCCAATGAAATGCTTTTGAAATAGAGCCACTGTTATACTGTAGGAAATGTGACAGTCAATTTGTATACACCAAGGGTTCACAAGCAGCACTATGTAATGGTGACTAGATCTTTGCTTAAGATATTGATCTCAGGTTTAATATTAGTGCAGGACACGGAGCAGTTCTCCCCTGTATTCTTCCTTCAAAAGTGACAATGAAATCTTTTACATTAATTCCCAAGGGCTGATGCCAACTTGGTTTAACATCTCATCCAGAGGACAGATTTGTGGAGTCGTGAGTATGGTATAGATATGTTAATTGAGCATTTCCCAATGAAGGAATAATATTGAATTCAAACTTAAGGTGAGATATGAATTTGATACTGAAAATGGCAATGGCCATTTAATTATGACTTTCGCAATACGCAAATCATTAATTCAGTAATTTCACAGATACAAAAAGATGAAAGCAACATATCAAATTTTAAGAAATGCTTCAGGGCAAGAAGAGGACTCTGCAGGTTAAATCCAAAAAAATCAAGACCTTATTAATTTCAGGGATATTGGCTCTTAAATAGACAGACAAAATAAAGAAACAGAAAATGCTGTAATTAATGTTTCGAGTACAAGTATTCTTCTCTGTTTCTCTCTCTACAGATGCTGTTGAGGTAAAATCACGAAACTAGATTATTTTGTTATTATCAGAGAACTGTTCATGGAATCTTGCTGTGTACATATTGCCTTCTGTCTTTCCTGTATAGACTGCAAAACATGTGGAGATATCTTAAAGTGGTGACAAGTACAGCATAAGTCCTTTCCCTCTTGTTTTGATAGACTCTATTTTAAATTTTAATCAGGCACATGTCCAATTACACGCCTCAGGCCTCTGATCCATGCTCTAATTGGCCCTTAAATATGGATGTTATATTTAATTTAACGTTCACTAGGAACACCCATACCTGCTTTCAAAACCATAACTTGGCTCTGTAATATGGTCTTGCCCTCACCCTACAATCATCTTTTCTTTCAAGGCACCAGCTTTTTCCTTCATGTGAGATTGAAATACTAATCAGTGCCATGGGTGAGACGATTTGGAGATGTCAATGTTGGATTGGGGTGTACAAAGTTAAAAATCACACAACACCAGGTTATAGTCCAACAGGTTTATTTGGAAGCACTAGCTTTCGGAGCACTGCTCCTTCATCAAGTGGGTGAGATGAGTTCTTTTTAATTCTACTACATGATGAAGCATCACTTAGGGGTATATCTTTGAGCAGAATTTATATTGGAGCTTTTGACAGATTAAAATTCATGGAATGTGGGTTTGCTTGCAAGGCCAGCATTTATTACTCATCCTCAACTGTCCTTAAGAAGTTACCCTTTCTTAACAAGTTGCTACTTTGTATAGGTTATCTCAGAGGGTTATTAAGAGTCAACCATATTACTGTTGGTTAGGTGTCAGCTGTGGACCATAGCAGCAACAATTCAATAGCTACAATAGCCTCAGGCGACTGACTGTGTGGAGTGTGCACATTCTCCCCGTGTCTGCATGGGTTTCCTCCGGGTGCTCCGGTTTCCTCCCAAAGTCCAAAAATGTGCTGGTTAGGTGAATTGGCCATGCTAGATTGCCCATAGTGTTGGTGTAGGGGTAAATGTAGGGGAATAGGCCTGGGTGGGTTGCGCTTTGGCGGGTCAGTGTGGACCTTTTGGGCCGAAGGGCCTGTTTCCACACTGTAAGTAATCTAATCTAATCTAAAGTAATCTAATCTAATTTACATCACCACAATCACTAATAATAATAATAATAATTCTTTTCTCATTTGTCACTAAGATCAAATATTTGCAATTTGGAAATATCATCTCAAAATCATCTGTACTACAGCTGATGTGCTGCTGAAACCCTCATTTATGTCTTTTTTATTGTAAGACTTGACTCTTGCTTAACAAGTCAGACTCCCAATTCCATCTTCTGTAAACATGAGGCCATCTAAAACGCTCATGCCCCATGTCATTTTTTTGCTTCAAATCCTATCCTCCCATCACCACCCTGTGCTTAATTATTTACTTTGGCTTCTAGGCAAGCGAACTGAATTTCAAATATCATTCTTTGCTCAAATCCCTTCATGACCTTAGGCAGATTTATAATCTAAACCCTCGGAGCCGACTGTGCTCATCTAATTCTGGCCTCTTCAGCCCCAATTTTAATCTCTCCACCAGTGGGGGCTCTGCACTCAGCTGCTAAGGCCCTGGAATTCCCCACTTAAATCTCCATGATGCGCTCTCTCTCTTTGCTCCTTTCATGACATTCATACAGCCTACCTCTTTGACCAAGCTTTTGACCATCTTTCTTACTATCTTCTTCTGGATCAAAGGTTGCTTTGAAACACTCTTGTCCTTGGCAAATCTTATAATCATAATGATGCAATGTAACTACAGTCTGGTAATTTTGCAGATCGTATGTAGCAAAAGTGAAAGTTCCGACAAGTTCTCACCTACAATCATCAATATGCTGAGAGTGATCCTGATTGCATTATTTTCTACTTTAATTATTTCAGTGCAGTGGTAAGGGTGTATCGCATTGTTGAAGGAGGTATTTTTCAGATGGAGTGTTCCTCCTGACAATCCAGCACATCGAGGTTTCTAAGCTAGGATTAGTGATTGGTGTCTTTTTCCTAGAATGGGGGATTTCAAGATGAGGGGGCATATTTTTAAGGTGAAAGGAAAAAGATTTAAAAAATACATGAGTGGAAAATGTTTTACAGAGAAGGTGGTTTGTGTGTGGAATGAACTTCCTGAGGAAGTGGTGGATGTGGACACAGTTACAACATTTAAAAGACACTTAGATTAGTACATGATTAAGAAAGGTTTGAGGCATATTGGCCAGGAGCAGGCAGGTGGGACTAGTTTAGTTTGGGATTATGTTCAGCGTGGACAGACCAAAGGATCTGTTTCCATGCTAACTCCCTCAGTCAACATTATCAAAGCACACTGACTCAGTCATCTGACTTGCTGCTGGTGGAACACTTTGCTCACAGTATTTGGCTTCATAAGAACAATGACCAAATTTTTAAAATTTGATGTGAATCAAAGCTGAAGATTCAGTGCTCGCTACTAAATATAAAGATGGGTGTTTTCAGAGGAAACTGCTCCCCTTCCTCGACAAGCAGGAAAACCCAATGGTTCACACTGCAAACAGTCACCTAGGAGACCACCCATGAGCTTTAACACCAAAACTACCCCCAGCCCACTGAACAATCAGAGACCTGTCGCTCTGAAAGATGGTGATGATGAGAAGCTGGGCGGATATGATTTTAGGGATTATGGGATGTGGTGCGGGGCATGGGAAACATAAGTAATAGGGAGTGAGGCTACACACCTGTCCCACCTCCATTTCCCATTTGCCCCTAGTTTGAAACAATGGGAGGCCCTCACAAAACAGTTAGCAAACTTTTGTAGTTTCTCTGTGGAGGAGGTAGCTATGAAGGTAGAAAATAGGGCTGGTGCAGGCTGAGGACCTTTATTGAACACTGAATGGCTTTTTAAAAATATTAATCAATTTAATTGTGATTGCTGGTCGAGTGATACTACCAATATGACACTGCCACCTCTTAAATGTCAAAAAACACATGACACTGTGTTGTAGTCCAACAGGTTTATTTGAAAACACAAATAAACCTGTTGGACTATTACGTGATGTTGTGTGATTTTTGACTTTGTCCAGCCCAGTCCAACACCGGCACCTCCACATCGTGGATTCCCTTATATGGTCATAGCTGGGGAAATTTATCCAATGACATCCCCACCTAGAACTTAATTGCTGAAGTGGTAGGGAAAGTGACAGTTACAACTTGCCATTCTTGTCTCTTCCTCCCCCATGGATCCTAGGGGGACACAAATCCAGTCTGAAGTAAGACAACGTAAACTTCATAGAGAAGAAAAGACTTGTATATTTATGACTCCTTTCATGAGCTCAGGGTTTCCACTCTTGTAATGTATGAAACATAGCAGCCAATTTGCGCCTAGAAAGCTCCCAGAAACAGCAATGAGATAATTAAGAAATAATTTCTTTTTGGCCTAATGATGTTTGGGGGAGAAAAATTGGTTAAACCTTTTGATCTTCTTCTGAATAGTGCAGTCAGATCTTTCACATCTAGCAAAGAAGACAGGCAGAGGTAAGATAAAAAGATGTCAAATTATGTATTTGTTTTCTTATTCATTGAAGATTTCCTTTCTCATGGAGTCTCTTATCTTTAAAACCCAAGTTGGGCATTTTGTGAACTTACTCGCTTTTTGATATTGTGTTTCCTACTCCTATTATAAGTGCCTGGAATTTTTCTCCACAATAGTTTTTCTTCATGCATTTAAAGCTTCTGTTGTTAACCTAATTGCTATTAAACACTTTACTATTAGCATGTATGTGTCTTCAAGCTGCCAAGGCCCTAAACATTGGAATTCCTTCCATAAATCTCTCTCACTTCCTTTGAGATCTTCCTTTAAATTTATCTCATTAACCAAGCTTTTGGACCATCTGTACTGACCCATCTCCTTATGTGGCTGAGTGTCAAATCTTGTTCATCAAAATTCCTTTGCATGCAATGAAATGTTTTAGCACATGAAATGTGTCAAACAAATATCAATTTTTGTTGTTGTGCTCTGATTACAACTAATGGTGCAATACCTGTGATTTAACTAATGGTTTTATCGAAAGGCTAGTTATACGATCACTTATAGAGGTTGCTATCAGGCAGTGGTACCTTCCTCACTCCATGAATTCAGCCTAATGCCATGATTATCCCAGTATACCCTGCTTTTATATTTCATGCTTCTGAATTGAACATCGACATTGCAAGTTTCATTAGCTGCAGTGTGATTAATGAGATATAAGCAAGCAAACGCACTAAAAGTTCAAAACTCATTGGATAGCTGCTGAGTTGAAGTTTCTCTGGATTTTCCTCACAGGTGCTTAGACAGCCATGTTCTTTAGATTTAGACTAAGATGTGTACTCAAGTACGAAAGCACAGGAGTACAGTAAAATGTTTTCAATATTACCACACACAGCGTCATCTTAGGTATAAGTATGTAGGTACAAAAACTTAAGAAGACGGTAGAAATAAATAAATAACAAAGTTAAAGCTTAAACATTACAGTCACTCATAGTATAATGTAAGAAAGCAAAAAATAGAGTTAAAAGTTAAACATCAGAGTCCTTTTTAGTTGAAAACAATGAAATAAAGCTAATAGCCCAACCATTGCAGTCTTTCTTATTAGCTACAAGCCCACAATGGATGTCTCCTCCATCAAAGCAAACCAAACATCCACCAACTTTGTTTAATTCCGTACAGTCCTAAACAGAAAACTGGTGCTATATTTCCTTCCTCCATATATTCTTCTACCTGTTCCTCCTAGTGTTCCCACTCCTGCACTGTTGTCCAATTCAGTTGTTAATTGCTGCTCCTCTTAGTTTGTGCTTTTTGCCACGTTCTCCTTTCTTTTCAAATTTAGGCCAACTATGACATAGACTTTATGGGCAAGATGGCCTCCTCAGGTGTTATAATGACTCTATGGCAATGAATACAGCGAATATATTGATGGTTTGAAGAAAAGAACTCAAACTTGTTAAACCAATCTCGAATGCTAGTTATAACAATTCCATTAGCATATTTGCATGAATGTCTTTTGATAATATTTTAACAATAGGCCATATGCATTGCAAACAAAAAGACTTTGTTTATCCAGTCATGAAAAGAATCTTGAACAAACATGTTCATGTATTTATTACTAGTATCATGCACAGCTATTTCAATATTAAAGTAAGGATGAACTCATGACATAAAAACATGCACACATTATTAAATATGAAGACAAACACAATTTACTGAGATAAACATATTAAGCTAATAGAACAAATCATGGAGGGTATTTGTATTGAACACAGAGGGAAGTAGAAGATTGTAAACTATCCTTTATAAATGGCATTTCTATAATACATTCTGACAGCAAAATATATTCTGAATAATTCTTATTCTTTAATGTTTTAAAGGTCCTTTTATTATGTCTTCCCATGAGTAAGATTAAATACTATAAATACAATGTTACATATTGTGAACCAAACTAAAATATCTAATGCATTAAAACAAAGTCTGAAAGAAAACAGAAACTTGGCAAATGTGGATGATCTAGATCATTTTATACAGGGCAAAGTGGGGCTTGGGTAGACTTCAGCAATTTATTTTGCACAACCATATCTCCAGTGTGAGATTAGTCCCGTTTAATAGATTAGGGAGGATTGGGGAGAAAAGTTTAAATCATGTTAGAGAAGGCAATAGACTTGGCACTAGATAGTTGCTTTCTCTACAGAGTAGTGATCCTTTGGAATATGCTGCCGGCTAGTACACTGACTCCTGACTCTCTGCGTTACCTTCAGGTGGGATGCTGGTGGTGTATGGTTCATAATGGCTTATGACTGGGAGCAGAGATTGTATTAGCTAGAAGGCAAATGTTTAGAGATAACATTCAATCACTACGATCATGGTGGCACAGTGGTTAGCACTGCTGCCTCTCAGTGCCAGGAACCTGGGTTTGACTCCAGTCTCAGATGACTGTTTGTGTGGAGTTTGTACATTCGCCCCATGTCTGCTTGGGTTTCGTCTCACAGTCGAAAGATATGTAGGTTCAGTGAACAAGTCATGCTAAATTGCCCATAGTGTCCAGGGATGTGCCGAGTGAGTTAGCTATATCGTTACAGGGATAGGATAGGGGAATGGATCTGGATGGGTGCTCCTTTGAGGGTTGGTGTGGACTTGATGGGCTAAATGGCCTGTTTCCATGCAGAAAGGATTCTATGATGTCTTGGACTAATTTTCTCCTGTTAAGGTGGAAGAGTATTTTTGTTCCTTTTTGGCTGTGGATTTTATTCTCTCTTTCTGTTTTCCACAGGATTTTGATGATTAAAGGAAGTGAGGGGGTGGAGCGGGGGGAGCGGTGGTGAGGAGAAGAAAATTCTGTGAAGGTGGGGATGATAAAGAAAATGTTTAGTCAGGACAGCCTGGACAACAATGTGGAGGAATTGTCTACTCCATTGACATGTGCAAGGCCTGAGGAATGCTGCTCTCCAGCAATGTCTCTCTGCACCTTTCCCAGAATTTGACTCTGGTGCCTAAAAATGTACCCTGTATCCTCACATGAGTAGGTGAGTGCAAAAACAAAACTTAAACAGGGGAAACATGGAGGTTTCCAAGCTTCTTGCTAATCATCTGTTTGAAATACCAGGTCACAGTGCAGCTTAAGGGAAGCCGATAGAGGCCATGAAGATTAACTTAGCCGAGCCTATGGAATCATTGCACATGTAACATGACCATGCACAGGCCCTAGAACAGTAGAAATCTTTGTTTTAGAAAATTGGTCATCAGCAGCTTGTCTCTAACCTTTCTGCATTCTCTCAACAGAAGGTTTCAACCCAAGGTTTGATTGATAGCCCCGGCAGAGGTGATTCCTGCTTCTTCATTGTGGATGACAGATTATTGTGTCATGTATAATACTTAATGTAAGACCAAATGATTTAGGAACAGAAGTGAACTATTCAGCCCATTGTCTCCTCTCTGCCAATCAATGAACCCATGGCTGATCTGAATCCTTAACTCTATTTTCCTGCATTTTCCCCATAACACTTGAAGCACTTACTGATTAAAATTATGTCTGTCTTAACCTCAAATTTACTTAATACCTTAGCCTTTACAACCATTTGTAGTAACGAATTCCACAGAAGCACTATAATCTGAGACAATTAATTTCTCCCCATCTCTATCCTCCACCAATCCATGGGTGAAAAAAAATTAGCTTTAAATCCCTAAGATCTCTTGACTAAGGGGAACATCTGCTTTCTATTCACCGTGGTCATTCACCCCATCATCTTATACGTCTCAATCAGGTCCCCCCAAACCTCTATACATGCTAATACACTTAAATTTAATATCATTAAGTGGCTTAAATGTGTGGTACATTATGAAATATTTTCTGAAAATCAAATTTATTCCAGCCACTGCTTTTCCTATCTAGTTTTTTTTACCTCTAAAGAATTCAAATGATTTGTCAGGCATGGTTTGTCATCTTTTGTTGATTTAAAAATTTTTCCAATTCTCTGACAGGCCGTTAACCTTTGCCACATTGTATGCTTTCTCATGCAATGTGATACTATCCTCAATTTGCCTTCTTAACTATTGTCAGTTTATCAACTCTCTAGCATCCTTCTTTCTTATTGGGATATGTCTTTGTCATAAGGCATGACCTTTTTTTTATCCACAACTGCTTTTGCTGCTGAATTCCTTTCCTGGACAACTTCAGTTAACTCTGCTCTCATTTCTTTATAACTTCATTTCAAGTTTAACAGAAAACTTTCCCTCCCAAGTTTCTCCCCCTCAAACTGCTAAATTCTACATCATGTTTTGCTCACTGTTTTCTGGGGGATCTTTTACACTAACATCATTTATCAAACTTGTCTCATTACACATCTCCAGATCCGAAATAGCCTAATCCAGAACATACTGTCCTGGGAAACTGTCCCTAGTACACTCAATGATTGGCTACATCTGCCAGTCTGACTATCCCAATCTACATGAAGGTTAAAGCCACGTATGATTAATATTCTGTCTCTTTTACATAACTCCTTATCATCTGATCTATCTCTTCTCCCATGTAGCTGCTGATACGGGCTTGTAAACCACTCTGACCAGTGTTGTCTTTCTTTTTTTATTTCTTACCACAATCCATATGGAGTTTACACCTCCCATTTCAAGACCATTTCTTGCTATTGTACTTATTCCATCCTGTACTTAGAAAACAATCCAGTCACCCTTTTCTTCCCATCTGTCCATTCGAAAAGTCACGCAAGTGTTTGGTTCCTAGTAATTTATAGCCATTATAGAGGCATGGCTACAATATCAGACTCATTGATCGAGATTTGTGCGGTTAATTTATTCATTTTATTCTGAATACTAAGTGCAGTCAAGTAAAGAGCCATTCATTTCACTTTTTTGTCATTTTTTTTCCCTTCTGACCTGTTGTTTTTCTGTTTGTATCTGCTGTTCCTTCTTGTTCCACTCTGGCGATTGTTATCCAAATAGCTGCCCTGTAATTCTACCATATACTCTTGCTTTATAAGCCAGTATTTACCCCATGTCAAGCCCTTCTCCCCCTATCTAATTAATTTAAAGCCCTCTCTACAGCCTTTGTTATTCCATTCACAATGACACTGGTGCCAGCACAGTTCAGGTGAAGCCTGTCCCATCAGAGTAGCTTCATTCTAAATCAGCATTTCTGTCAGTACCCCATGAACTGCAAGCCTTTCCACCCACATCCATACTTGAAACTGGAATTTAACTCCTTAACTTGATTTACTCTTTTGCATGTGGATCTGAATGCAATCGAGACATTATTACCTGGGAGATACTGCTACTAATTTAGCTTTTAACTGCAAGGTTTGTGAAGGTTTGTAGCTCAGATTGAGGTTTAGGGTGTAGGCTTGCTCGCTGAGCTATAGGTTTGATATCCAGATGTTTCATTACCTGGCTAGGTAACATCATCAGTGGCGACCTCCAAGTAAAGCGAAGCTGTTGTCTCCTGCTTTCTATTTATATGTTTGTCCTGGATGGGGTTCCTGGGGTTTGTGGTGATGTCACTTCCTGTTCGTTTTCTGAGGGGTTGATAGATGGT
>NC_057715.1:19191341-19198964 GCF_004010195.1 Chiloscyllium plagiosum
ACAAAACCAACGTCATCTACAAAATTCCATGCAAGGACTGCCACAAACACTACGTAGGACAAAAGGAAGAAGGTTAGCCACCAGGATACACAAACACCAGCTAGCCACAAAAAGACATGAACCCCGCTCCCTCATAGCCCTACACATGGATGAAAAAACCCACCATTTCGACTGGGACAGCACATCTATCCTGGGACAGGCTAAGCAAAGACATGCCAGAGAATTCCTAGAGGCCTGGCACTCCAACCACAACGCCATAAACAAACAGATAGATCTAGATACCATCTATCAACCCCTCAGAAAATGAACAGGAAATGACATCACAACAAACCCCAGGAACCTCATCCAGGACAAACATATAAATAGAAAGCAGGAGACAACAGCTTCGCTTCACTTGGAGGTCGCCACTGATGATGTTACCTAGCCAGGTAATGAAACGTCTGGATAACAAACCTACAGCTCAGCAAGCAAACCTACACCTTAGCTTGTAACTGTCCAAATTCTTTCAAGTCTTACCGATGTGGATGGCATCAACTGAACCCTACCCCTTCCACTCTAACTTTCGTTCCAGCTGGAAGAAAATGTCCTGAACCCTGAAATTGGGCAGAAAACACAGACTTCCAAACTTTTGCTCATGGCTGCAAAGAAGACACGACCCCCCCTCTCCCTCATAGCCCTATCTATCTCCCCTAACTAGACTGTCTCCTAATACATTTCTATTTCCATCTATCAATTAAATGACACTTTGTACCAAGGTGGTGTGCTCATTTCCTTCATTCTACCCGATGTCCCCATACTTGTCCACACAACTTACAAGAACCTCATACTTGTTGAATAATGGCAGGGGACAAGGGTCCTTAATTGGCAACCCCTTGGGTCCTCATCGGTGCTTCGTCTGCAGTCACATCCTTCTTTCCTGATCACAGACTAGTTCCTGTTCTGAGGAATGTAACCAACCGTTGAAGCAAAGTGTCCAATTTGCTTTCTCCTTCTCTGATATGGAGGAATATCTGCAGCTTTGATTCCACCTCCTCAACTGAGATATGAAGTTCCTCGAGCCATTGACTATGGATGTTTTTGCTCTAGTGTCCAGCAAATTGACATAAAAAGCAGCACACATCACTTATCCTGCCACTGCTCTTGGATTTGATTTAACTTATAAATGAGTTACTCTAGACTCCCTTCCCTTTACACTTTGGTGAAATGATATTTCATGTTTATAAAGCAAAAGCACCAGTATTAAATTACTTCTTAACCAGCTGTTTTTAAGAAAAGCCAGAGGAGAAACAGTGGAGACCTTATTTTATTTTAAAGACTAAAAATATTCACCAGTCCTTCTCACCAATCAGCTTCTTTCCTGCATTCGCTGTGGTTCATGATACCATTTATTTGATTGTCTTGCGAGAGTAGAGCAGTGAGCCAAGAATGTACAAACAAGGAATAACAGTAGGCCCCTCAGCATACCATTCAGTAAGATCATGCTGATCTGAAAGAATTTGAGTTAGCTTAATTGTCACATGTATTCAAATGGGTATAGTGAAATCATAGAAAGTCATATAATATGTACAGTGTGGCTGTCCGTTAGGGCTCATAAGTCTACACCAACCCTCTGAAGAGTAACCCTCCTAGACTCATTCCCCTATCCTATTACTTTACATTTACCCCAACTAATGCACCTAACCTACACATCCCTGGACACTATTGGCTATTTAGCATGGCCAATTCACCTAACCTGCACATCTTTGGATTGTGGCATGAAATCCACGCAGACCCAGGGTGAGAGTACAAACTCCCAGACAGACAGTCGCCTGATTGTGGGAAGAAATTGGAGCACCCGGAGGAATGTTTACAAGCCACACAATAGGGCACCATCGAAGGTACAAAGGTACCTGCAACAAAAAAAAATAAGAAAAATAAAGAAATAAGAAGTTCAAACTAACAGTCCTTGCTGGCCCTAGCCTCCAGAAACTGAAAGAGAGATCTCTATCGCCTCATCTGTGCTGGACTGACCAACATAGGAGTCTCCCCACGTTGGGCACTATCTCATCACCAGTGGACCCACCTCATTAACACCATTGTACCCGCACTCACTCCACAACCAGGAGTCCCCAGCTCCACTGCTGCCTTCATGACGACAGGAGTCCCTGTTCTGGGCCCACGGCAACCAGGAATCCTTGTCTCCACTGCCAGGCCAGGCATCTGCTGTGCCAAGTGTCCCACTTTGGCTGCAGATGGCATCCTTTAGAGGTAGGTCAACTGACATCTGCAAAGAGAGAGAGAGAACAGAAAACGTGAGCTAACGTATGACCCACATTATCGCAATCTTTCCCCTTTCTTCATATGTGAAACAAAATGCAAGGTGTGGTTTTGGGAGAGTAGCACTCTCAACTTTCTATTGAATAACCAGGGTTTAAAAGCTGTTGCTGAGACTTAAGAACTGAATCCAAATTGGAATTACACTCTTTTAATGTGGCCATTAAACTGTAGCCCTGTCTATCAATTCATGTACATGTAAAAGATCTCATGTTACTATTTTGAAAACAGCCAGGGAATAAACGCGTGTATCCCAATCATCATTTATCCCTCAACCAATATTGTGAAAAAAAATCAGCCATTCTCATGCTGCTGATTGTAGAGGTTTGCAGGATCACATTGGCTGCTGCATTACTGACATAACAATCATACCTGCACTTCGAAAAGATGGCTGAGAAATGTTTTGGGTTATCTTGAGATAGAGAAATGGAAATGATTTTGTTCTTTTGTTCTTTTGTGCTGTACAAACGGAAATGATTTTGTTCTTTTCTACAAATTTTCAGCATCACCAATATTTTGTTTTCTGTTCAAACCCATAGACTGTTCATTGACTGGGCCAGAGGAATTGAGTCAATACTTTCTTTTGGCGCTATAGCTAGTAATTGGCTTTTTCCAATATCTCCATTTATTGCACTGATGAAATCAACAGCAATTCACTTAACAGTTGTTTCAAATATATAGTACCAGTTAAGATAAATACTGTATGCTTGAGAAACAACATCTGTAAAATACATTAGTTTGCTTAACTCTTTCCTACAATGATCATTGATAACTCATATAAATATGCAGCTGCCTATGTCTATATTCTTACATTGAAGAAAGGGCTGAATTCATTTGTGAGGTTTTGCTCGAGTTACTTAGTTCTTGTAGGTTTCATCAAAGGCTGTCTCCAACTGCCTCACCTTCCCCCCTGCTCCCCCCCCCCCACCACCACCACCACCACCACCACTCTTATTTCTGCCCTTAGCCACTCAAAATGGCACTATCATGATGCACAGTTTTCCCAACTCATAAAAGAGTAAACAAACCTTTCATTACGAATTGAATGATGCTTGACTTTAAGCTTTTTTAATACAGTCTCCAATTTTGGCATTTGATTAATAAAGATTCAAAGAAGTGAAAATCAAGTCACAAAAAATGACTTTTAATAATAATCCAATGATGTTTTTTAAAACTTGTTTAACTGGAGGCATGTTTACACTATTGCTTTGCAAGCACTTGAGCAAGGTGAAAGAGGAGATTTGGCACCAGTGTGAGATTTGGCAAGCAACAGGCTGCTGATTGGTTTGTGGAATTGTTACCAGTTGTGGATGTGAAAGATCATCAGCCTGACAACAACTCTCTGATAGGCTCCTGGATAGCTGAACAGTTTATGGGTGTGATCAGTTTGGTGAGAACACTTTGGACCTCTGGAAGGGTGGGGAGGTGGTGTCTCTCTCCAGTAACATTCTTGAATCTGATGAAAGCCAGTTTGAGTTGTCTTACCAGTTTCTGCTTTTAACCAATAAGAAAGAAGCTTTATAGTTTGTGAATTGGTCAATCTGTGCCTCCTCCAAATAAGTGGAGGAGCCAATTTTGGATTGGGGTGGACAAAGTTAAAAATCGTACAACACCAGGTTATAGTCCAATAGGTTTATTTGGAAGCACCAGTTTTTGGAGCGCTGCTCCTTCATCAGGTGGTTATGGAGCAGGGCCATAAGACACAGAATTTATAGCAAAAGATTACAGTGTCATGCTGACTTAACAGCAATCTAGGTTTGCTCAATATATCATTTCAGTTGCATGACACAGTAATCTTTTGTTATAAATTCCGTGTCTTATGGTCCTGCTCCACAGCTACCTGATGAAGGAGCAGAGTTCTGAAAGCTAGTGCTTCCAAATAAACCTGTTGGACTATAACCTGGTGTTGTGTGATTTTTAACTTTGTCCTCCAAAAAAGTGAGAGAACCTGAAGGAAGAGATCAGAGAACGGGAGGACTTGAGAAATAAAGAGAACAGTCCAGCAAATTTTGAGGACTGCTTCCTCAAGTTCCTTTTTCCCTCCACTGAAAATGCCAATAGTTTTGTCCATCTGTATGCATGCATGGTGAGGGAGTGGCTTTGTGAAGGTGGTTAGAGTTTTAACTAGCAGAGTCATATGTTGACAGGCCATGGCTGTTTAGTTGTGGTTAGAATCTGCTTATTTGTAATAAATGAAAGCTGCTGTTAAGTACAGAAACCTGGTCTGAATTTTACGTTAACCCATATCTAGCAGACAAGTAAAATTGGGGATTCAGTCTATTTTGATTTTTTTTAATCTTGTGACACCTTTGAGAATATAGCATCTTGATTTCCAGTGCAATACCACAGTGAAGCATAACACTACTTACATTCTCTTTATGACCAGTTTAGAGAGCGAAGCTTAAAGCAGTAAATTTAAACACATAAATGAGCAAATGGCTTACTGTACAGTGGATTACTGGTGAAAATGCTGCCTCCAACATAGACAGTAACGTTAATTGGCTCCTCAACGACTACTACTAAGGTAAATTACGAGTTAAGTCTATAATCCAGAGATTTCCATTTTTGCATCTCTTCTGCCCCCTTCATTGGTGACCATGGCATCAGGCACACAGGATCCCTGCTCTCGCAACCCCCTCTCTACATCCATCGCTTTCTTCAAGGCAAGGTGAACGATATCTCAACAACAGGCCAGTGAAAGCTGAAACAGCAGGTTGACTGAAATACAAAAGGAGTGGGAACATTTTTGAAAGTCTATCCATGTATATTTACCTATCCGTAGCATGGGGAGATGGTGATGCCACATTAATGTCAGTGTTAGTAATCTAAGTAACTTTCTACTGCACGTTTAATGTTGAAGAGCTTGAAACATCTATTCAAATCTTACAGCAGCAACTGATGGAATATGAGTTCAACAAAAACAATCTGGCATTAAAAGCATGTCCCAGTAATTATGACCATGAAAACTATCATTGATTGTTATAAAAGCTTATCTTATTCATTAACATCCTTTAGGGAAGGGAATCTGCCATCCTTATCTGATCTGGCCTACATGTGGCTGCAGATCCATGTTAATATGGTGGACTCTTAACTGCCCTCTGAAGTGGCTGAGTAAGGTATTCAACTCAAATGGTAATCAGGGCTGGGCAACAAACCACAGATGCCCACATGCCATGGAAGAATAAAAAAGATGTTTCTTCCAAAAGCCTGTCACAATCCAGTTAAATGATGACTCCTTTCCAGATCATGTCTCTCAGCAGTTCAATGCTTGGTACATTTTTATGAACTCGGAGTGAACAACTGGTGCACATGGTAAAGCTTGAAATACACAAGCCCCTAAACAACCTGCCCAACAGCTGGAAGCAAGAATTTTGTAGGCTCATTTATATTAACATGTTGGTGCCAAGCACATTTCAAAACATTAAACCCAACTATGACCACCTCCTCCCACAATGCCACCATTCCCAAACAAGATATATTATTCTCCTTCAATGTGCTGGTAGTCTAATTACAGCCCCTGAATTAACTTTCTGCAGCACTTTAAATGTCAAAGAGCAAAAATTGCCTGACATTCATAAACTAAGTGTGATTCACAAGCATGACATACATCATCTGATCACATCAATTAGATTACAGCCTTGTAATCACTCTCTGACTGTGTGTTCTATCTAGCCATATGTCAAAGCAACCAATTGACATTTCAACCAGACACCATGGAAAGGGATTAAGTTGTCCACATTAGACAGCCTGCCGTTAATTAAAAATAAAGTTTGGCGTTGTATTGATGATCTGTCGCTTGATAGCAGTGTAATATTTAGTGAGTGTGTGGTACACATTTATGAAATGTGGATGAAAAAGAGAACTAAATAAAATCTTTAATGCAGCATTCAATTCAACATTATACTTCCAAAAATTGAATGCATTTTTTAACTGCATTCATAGATCAAACATCATTCTCTGTCACTCATTATCCCATGCAGTTTAAATTTACAAAAGCATGGTCAAATTAATTTCTAATATTCTGCAAAAATGGAATTACTCTAATATTGGCACAGATGAGAATATCATAAACCTGTCAGTGATATTAGTATTTGAATCCTTAACATTTCATTCTCCATTTAAACAACTGTATTAACCCATGTATTCCAAAAAAAAAAAGAATGCTTTTATTAAATGATTGCAGTGGCAGACTCCATACAGATCAGTCACTGTAAATTTCTAAGTGTTTCATTTTGGAAGCCAAAGTCCCATGGTCTCTGGAGAGTGTCAATATTTTTGCCTTTTATGAAGAGGTTTCTTTGATGATGACCTTCTTGACTTGGCAGTTTTTTTTATATATTTAGGTCACATCACATTCTCCCTTGTAGATCACGCTGCAGGTTTTTTTTTAAACACATCACACAACTATTTTTATCTTTTAGGCAACACACTTTCTTGTCCAATTGTCTTCAACAGTGTTTCAATGCATCCAACTTTCTTTGGGCTATTTCTATTCAATGAAAGTTCTTCTCTTTTTTTTTTCTGTTCCTTCTTTCTTTCTTCTACTGATCTGCTCATGGGGTTTTCAGTCCTGTTTGAAAAATAATGTCCAGTCATATTTCATAGAGCTTTCATTTGTTGCTGCTCCCAATGTTCAGAGTATCTACTCCTGGCATGATTTGGAGATGCCGGTGTTGGACTGGGGTGTACAAAGTTAAAAATCACACAACACCAGGTTATAGTCCAACAGGTTTAATTGGAAGTACACTAGCTTTCGGAGCGACGCTCCTTCATCATCCTTCACAACCACCTGATAAAGGAGCAGCACTCCAAAAGCTGGTGCTTCCAATTAAACCTGTTGGAATATATTGTGTGATTTTTAACTTAGTTATTTTGTTGTAACCTTGTGTGAGCAGCTTTTGTTCTGAGCAAGGATCAGTCAGTCAGTCGGGCAAGCTGGTCATTTCATTGGTTTCATTAGAATTTTATACATTTTGTGATGGTTTGTGCCACAGTGCATGTGTGGGAGTGTGTGTGTCTATAAGGGTGTGTGTGGGTGTCTATGTGTGTGTCTGTGTGTACCTGTGTCTGTGTGTATATGAGAGTGTGTGTGTGTGCAGGAATATTTGTGTGTGTGTGTAGTGCAATGGTGATTACCTGTAATGTGACATGAACCCAAGGTCCTAGTTGAGGCCCTCCCTATGCGTACCGAACTTAGCTATCAGCCTCTGCTCGGCCACTTTCCTCTGCTGCCTGTCCCGAAGTCCACCTTGGAGGATGGTCACCCGAAGGTTGGAGATTGAATGCCCTGGACCACTGAAGTGTTCCCCA
>NC_057715.1:19199464-19227409 GCF_004010195.1 Chiloscyllium plagiosum
TGGTGTTGTGTGATTTTTAACTTTGTACTCCTGGCATAGATTATCCCTCTGTGAGGGGTGGATTGGAGAATCAGAAAATAGTAAAGAACTCTTGGGATGTAACAAATTCCATGGCACTATTTTGACAAAGAATAAGAGAGTTCTTCCCAATGTCCATCTATCCCTCAATCAATATCATAGGAACAGAATATCTGGCCATTATTATAATACCATGTGTGGGAGCTTTCTGCGTCTAAATTGATTACTGCGTGTTCCTACATTATAACAGTAGTAACACTTAACTATGAAGTGCTTTGCGATACCTTGAGATTATAAACGGGGCTACAGAATCATGATTCTTTCTTCATTCACTCTATAAAACATTCTCCAACATTCAGAAATGCACTGATTCAGCTATTCCAGGATTCCAGAAGTCTAATGTGAAACCCTTCCTCTTCAGTGTCTTCCCTTGGCAGACTAACTTTAAGTAATCTGACTAACCGAAATTCTCCATCAATGTTAGGGGTTTGATTAAAGGTTTTACAAACATGTCTCTTTATTAACATTAAGAAGATACATCCTTTTTCTAATTGTTTTTCCAATAATGTTCAAGTATTTTGACTTGTTACCAAGAATGTACAACAAAGGGCTCTTAATAATGAGAATGACAGAAAAACAATGGAAATATGTTTTAAGTTATTACATATAATGAAAAGAAAACATTCCCTCTGAGAAAGCTCAGAGAAACTTTGAACACTCCGGTTTAACAAGAACTGAGTGACTCCATTAAGTCCATCTATCTTTTACAAGATACAAGTCAGGAGTGTAATGAAATACTCTTCACTTGCCTGGTTGAGTGCAGTTTCTTATTCACTAAAGGTACTTGGCATCATCCAGGACAAAGCAGGCCACTTGATTGACACTGCCCATGCTACCTTAAAGATTCACTTCCTTTAGCACCAAAGCACATGGTGGTGGTATGTACCATCTACAAGATGCAATTGCAGCAACTCACCAGGATTCCTTCGAGAACCCCTTCCAAACTGCAAGATCTGACACTGAGAAAAATGAGGGAAGCAGATGTGTAGAAACACTGTTAACGATTTGACTCAGTATGTGCAGAATTTGAATCTTTGCTAAGAGTAGAGAGAACTAAGTGGTAAACAACTCTGGACAAGCTGCAGAAAAATGTAGCAAGCCTGAAAAGACAGACTTCTTCAGACAACTGTAAAGCACACAGTTAAAGGCTGAAAATTATATTTTTTTGTCTAAGTTTGGAAGCTTTATTACCACATGGCCTAACGAATTCTCCTGTCATATCTTAACAAAATTGCCTCATTAGTTATCTACCGTGTTCTAAGGATATCTCTCAGGTCTGATTTCTGCTCCATTGAACCATGAGTCACTCTCAGACTTGAGGAGATGTCCTAGAATTCACATCTCTTACACCTGCGCCATCTTTAGTTGCTGTTGTGAACCCAGACAAACATCGTCATTCTTTGCACAGTTTCTAACATTTGCCATGGTTAAGACAATCAAAGGGAAATTGGCACCACACCTTGGTGGTATCATGGTCTGAGTTGTTTGAGAGTGAGTTGGTAAAATGTTACAGGCAATACTGACAATGGGCAGGGTCCTGGAGGTCTTACTGGATGGAGTAGGATGGGGCTGACCTGGGATGACTTCTTCCTCAAAGAACAGTAATGGAAGCCATCAGACCAGACCATGCCAGCCTACTTTGTGTTTGACGGGGGTGAGAGTGTGGTGCTGGAAAAGCACAGCAGGTCAGGCAGTGTCCGAGGAACAGGAGAACTGATGTTTCAGGCATAATCCCTTCATCAGCATTCCTGATGAAGGGCTAATGCTCGAAACATCGATTCTCCTGCTCCTCGGATGCTGCCTGACCTACTGTGCTTTTCCAGCACTGCACTCTTGACTCTGATCTCCAGTGTCTGCAGTCCTCACTTTCTCCTAGTTTGTGGTTGAAACAGTCTCAGCTGTAGGAAGAAGACCATTAACTTTCACCACTCCATCATCTTTGCTCTGATCCCTCACTTTCACTCTATCTCTGCCACAATACTCATTTCCCATCCAAGCTTGTGCTCTACCATTCCCACTATTGCCTGCATCATTTTAACCACTCAAGCCATAACGCCACCAGCCTTTCATGCTCTCCGCATTGCCTACTCACTCGCTGAGAGCATCTCCTCACCTGCACCAATGGTAATGGTTATGCACCCATTTTTATCTCCCATAGTACCCGCCTTCTCACATTTCATGAGGCATCAGCCCTCAAAAGGACAGAAAGAGTCAAAGTGGATGGTGCATTACCCATCATTCAGCTCCTCACTCCTTATAAAGGCAGAATCTTGACTCTGACTGTTCAAACAGCACCTGCACAGGTATTATAGGTTGCCTTAACTAACTGAGCTGGGACCCCCTGAGCAAAGGTTCTCCCTCAAGGTTTGACTGAGGCTTGTTCACAACTATGGCACATTTCCTGGCTTTGTCTCTGCACAAAGAGACAAGATAAGACACAAACATTACAGATAGGGAAAGAACAATAAAGTCAGTGAAGCAGTCTGGATTACAGGCATCAATAAGTTGCTTTCCTTCTGTTCCTTTTGATTCCTTTTGATTCTTCGATGAGGCCACGGTATTATGGAAATGATGATTCTCAATGTTTCATTCAGTGATTGAAGCTTCCTCCATTCAGAATCTCTGAAGGTGTTTTTCTCATCCCTTCCTTTCAACTAGGGAATTTGTAGGAAGCAATTTACAGGGAAACTGCGAATGAGAACTGCTACCCAGAAATTTCATGTAATTTCTTCACACAGGAGAGAGATGATTTCTTTTTTGCCAGCCAATGAGTGTGTGATTGACCCTCAGGTAACTGAATAGTTTTGAACTGGGGACAAACTACAGGGAATAAGATAGAGAGAAGTGTTCCATTCTTCCCCAGCTCAGGAACAGTCCCAGCTCACTGTAATCTGAAGAAAACCAGCTCATCTTGCCTGCAATAATTGTTGCAAGTTGTGACTTTCAAAATGATATGTCATATACCACTTATAAGGGAACCAGCACCTTGTGTTCCTCACCACAAGTGAAGACATCCAGACAGAGAGACTGAAACAATGTGCTGGCCAGTAGAAGACTCATGAGGATCATCTCAACAACAGAACCTGGGAGACTACGGAAATATCTCCCTGTGTGTGTGTGTGTGTGTGTCTCGAGAAGTGGATTACTAAGAATAAAACCAAGGTTGACACACTTTGAGATGTATTTATCCATGTAGCAATAATGGGACATTAACTGTTTGGATGTTTATGTTGATCCCACTTCAAATCCTTTAGTCATGAGAGAAACGGCAGAGGACAATGTAACCACTTACAGCTTGGACCCTCTTGAACAGAGAGGAGTCTCCCACCAATTATTTTCAAACAATAAGTAAAACTACCTGAAGTCAGTGAATGTAGATTATTTTTGAAAAGGTTTAGACTCTGGCATTTATGGGTATCTCATCTAAGATCGGTAATTCAAAAAACACTTGATGTGTTTGAAGGTCAACATGGTGGCTGAGTGGTTAACACTACTGCTTTACAGTAGCAAGGACCTGGGTTCAATTCCACCATTGCATGACTGTCTGTGTGGAGTTTGCTCATTCTCCTTTAGTCTGTGTGGGTTTCCTCTGGATGCTCGAGTTTTCTCCCACAGTCAAAAGATGTGTAGGTTAGGTGGATCAACCATGCTGGATTATCCATAATGTCCAGGAATGTATAGGCTAGGTGGATTAGCCATGGGAGATGCAGAGCTATAGAGTTGGTCTAGGTTGGAGGGTCAGTGTGGATTTGATGGTCTGAATGTCTTGGTTCCACAGTGTAGGGATTCTATGACACTATGTTGATTAGGACATGATAAATAACTATTTAATAAGTATGGAGAACAGGCAGACAACACCTTTTAAGAATTGCAAGCCAATATTTTACAAATCTGTTGGTGTTTTTGAGGGGATAAGACATTAAATAGGCAAGGGTAATCTGGTTAACTTTATTGCCTTTGGATTTTTCAAAATACATTCAACAAAGTAGGATAGCGAGAAAATGTAAGGCTCATTGAATAGCTGACAGGTTGTTTGGAGTAGATTGAGAATTACATTTGCAACAGAAGACAGAGGGTGATGATTAATGGAAATGCCAAGTTTTAGAAAGAAAAGGATTTGTCCTGCTATTTGAATATTTTAGAATGACACAGAACGTGGTGTCTGCAGTCATAAAGCTACATATGTAGATGGTCAGGTGTAGACAGTTAAATAAGCAAGAAGGAAATTAATACTCTGAACAATTTTGATGTGAAGGTGCCAGGTTTGGACTGGGGTGGACAAAGTTAAAAATCACATAACACCAAGCTATAGTCCAACAGGTTTACTTGGAAGTACGAGCTTTCAGAGACGTAAGTAAACCTATGGGACTATAACCTGGTGCTGTGTGAATTTTAACTCTGAGCAATTCTACCCAACTTGTGTGTGCTAGTGTTTCTATTGCAATGAGTGTCTTCCCAGCCCTTTTCATGGCACTCTCGTGGTGAGAGTCCACTGCATATTCCAAAGTGAGTAATGATATCAGTAAATAACTAGAAGCACAACCTTTCCATTTCCCCTTAAATAAATCAATACTATTTCCCTCGATTAACTATTATGGAGCAAACTCCTCGTTCTTATACTCAGTGACAAGGAATATCTCTTGAATTTCTTGGAATCAAAGAACCCAGACGGTGTGGAAGCAAGCCGTTCAACCCACAGGAAAGTGACCCAACCTGTCCCTGTCATCTGCATTTCCCACCTAACCTGCACACTACAGGTAATCTAGCATGGCCAATCCACCTAACCCGCACATCTTTGGACTGTGGGAGGAAATGGATGCAGATACAGTTAGAAAGTGCACACTCCACTCAGACAGTTGCTTGAGACTGGAATTGAAACCAGGCCACTGGAACCTAGTGGCAGATTGTAGATGAACTTTAATATTTAAAATGTCACTAATTTAGATAAAATCTAGCAAAATAATGCTTATCAGAGGATTTTCTCCCTATTTACTCTATTACCTAGTAATATTTTGAGAAATAAAATGGAATAATCAGTTCAAGTCTGTAAATGATTGCAGAATAAATTACACTGTGGCTATGGAGAAAAATACATGAATTACAGTAACCGGCACCATCTGAGTAAATTAGGCAGTGCCTAAAGTTTACTATAACAATGCATGCATATGGACACTCAGTGACCTAGAAGGAATTAGGTAACCTGGCTACAAGTTATTCACTTCAAGATACTGTCAGTCAGTGTCCACACCAAACACTTTAAAGATGCCGTGCTTTCAAATCAATTAACATCATTTTGAGAGGATAATGTAGTAATCCACACAAGAAAGAATGTGGCCAAAATACACTTAAGAAACAGAAATATAAATTATAGTTCATGACAGACTGCTAGCCTACTGCAGTTTCCAACATGCAGACTTCACGTGGTGGTTAATGACACCCATTTATTAGGATTGCAATAAGCACGAAAGGAAGGTACCTGCTGGTACGAGAAAGTGCTGTTATTGATTTCTGTATTTCAATCCACACCAGGCTTCAATTATTCCAGTTGGTTGAACAAATACCCCTTTAGGATTGTGGCTATTTCCGGAGTACATTGTCCATATTTGTTGAGCAGGTGGCAGTTCAATGTACTTAAGAAATGTTGGATTGTGTAGTTGACTTTGTTTTGACATTTTCCATCCATTTGGAGAACACACAACACACAGAAATGTTTGTCTCAGTGTGATGTTTGTATACTTGTGAACAGAATCCAGATCTCAGTCACTCCCCCCAGTCCTACAACCTTCCTAAATCTCTCTGCCTCTCCAAATCTGTGTACCCTCAATGTACATTGTCCCAATATTAGTGAGTCTCAACTACGTGGACCCCAAGACTCAATCATTTTTTTAACCTTAACCTCTCAGCCTCTCTTGCCTTTTTAAGATGCTCCTATACCTTACCGCTTTGGTCCAACCTTTGGTCTCCCATCCTGATATCTCTATGTGGGCTGATAGATATTAAATTATTATGAGGTGAGACATTTGCCTCTCTTCAAGAGGATATCAAGCCTCATAAAGCTGTTGGAGGCAAACAGTTCAATAGTATCACCAGTGACACCAGATATGGTGGTCACTGCTGGGTATTGCATGAAGTGTCACAGAGTCAAAGAGTTGCACAGCACGGAAGCAGATGCTTTGGTCTAACTCGTCCATGCTGACAAGAGATCCTAAATTAATCTAGTCCCATTTGCCAGCATTTGGTCCATATCCCTCTAAGCATCTCCTATTCATATACTCATCCAGTTGACTTTAAATATTATGATTGTATCAGCCTCCACAACCTCCTCTGACAGCTCATTTCATGCACATACCACCATCTGCATGAAAAAGTTGACCTTTAGGTCCCTTTTAAATCCTTCCCCTCTCACCTTAAACCTATGCCCTCCAGTTTTGGACTTTTCCACCCTTTGGAATAGATCTTGTTATTCACCCTATCCATGCTCCTCATGTTTTATAAACCTTTATCAAGTCACCCCTCAGTCTCCGATGCTCCAGGGAAACAGTCCCAGCCTATTCAACCTATCTCCATAGCTCAAACCCTCCAACCCGAGCAACATCCTTGTAAATCTCTTTTGAACTATTTCATGTTTCAGAACATCTTTCCATTGCAGGGAGACCAGAACTGAACACAGTATTCCAAAAATAACCTCACTAATGTCCTCGACAGCTGCAACATGACCTCCCAACCCCAATACTCAATGTACTGACCAATAAAGACAAGCATACCATATGCCTTCTTCATTATCCTATCTACCTAAAACTCTGCTTTCAATGAACTATGAACCTGCACTCCAAGATCTCTTTGTTCAGCAACACTCCCCACAACCTTACAATTAAATGTATAAGTCTATCCTGATTTGCCTTAAAAATACAGAACCTTACATTTATCTAAATTAAACTCCATCTGCCACTCCTTGCTCTAATTGCCCATCTGATCAAGGTTCTACTCTGACGTAGTGTTCTTCGCTGTCCACTTCACTACCAATTTTGGCATCATCTCCAATCTTAGTAACCATGCCTCCTATTTTCACCTCCAAATCATTTATATAAGTAACAGTGGACCCAGGACCAATCCTTGTGGCACTCCACTAGTCACAGGTTTCCATCACCACTGTATCCTGCCTTTGAGATCCTTTTGTTTCCAAATGGCTTGCTGTCCCTGTATTTTCTGTTATCTAACCTTGCTAATCAGTCAACTATGAGGAACCTTGTTGGACGCCTTGCTGAAGTTATAGAGACATAGAGTCATTCAGCACGGAAACAGACCCTTCAGTCCAACCAGTCCATGAAAAACATAATTGCAAACTAAACCAGTCCCACCTGCCTGCTTCTGGCCCATATCCCTCCAATCCTTCCCTGTTTGTGTATCCATCCAAATGTCTTTTATACATTGTAATTATATCCACATCTAACAGGAAGTTCATTCCACACGTGATACACCGCTCTGCCTTCCTCACGAACAAGAAAGATTAATCATAGATATCCTGGAGCTCAGAAAAGTATAAAATCCTGCTAGGACCAATTAGCATGCCATGGCAAGGAGGGAAGCAGCAATGTTGTACAGAGTAATGGAGGAGATTAAAGGCATGGAGGGAAATTTCCAAGCAGTAGGTATTTAATTGGCACCAGTGAAACCTATTTGAGGGAGCCCCTCCCCTTTTACTGACTCACAATTCATATGTGCATTAGGTACAGACTGCTCCTTCTGCCCATTAAATCTGAGCTTTGGGATGAGGTGCATAATGTCCACTTAAAGGCTCATTTGTGCCACTGGTGGGCAGTCCACCTACTGCCCATTCCATTTGTGTGGGATCAATGCAAGTGGGCAGGCAGCAGGAATGTTACTGCTAGCATGGGTACTTGTCCAATTCTGTAATCTAGTTGTAATGATCCTTCAATCAACAAAGGAACTAGTTCAATTTAGGAAACTTGGTTGGCATGGAGGAGTTGAGCCAAAGGGTCTGAGACCGTGCTGGATGACTCTATGTCTTGAAGGCACTATAGGACCAACTGTTAAAAAAAAGCCAAAGGATTCTTAGTTTCAAGATGATGATCATTATTAATATTGACTTACTTGGTACCATGTATTGAGCGAGAGGGCAAATACCACAAAATACCAGGAGTGGTCATCTGGGAGAAATCACAACACAGACAATCACATCCACTTCTGAACACACAACACTGAACTAGAGGGTGCTGCATGCTTACATGGGTTACCTGGTCTTTATATGGTTGATGACTCCATCTCTCAATACTTGCAATTAATGCTCCCACACTGAAGGCCTTATTATAAAGCAGGCTGTTGGCAAACTGATGCAATGATTCCCTCTGTCTGAATTGCTGGGAAAGATCCCTCTTTGACTTGCCAGTGCATTTCTTCCTAATGGCACTGGTCTGCTTCAGGAATAAGGAGGGAAAAGCATCTGGCATATCAATGGTCCAGAGTGATTGACTGTGAGCTTAACATCTGGTTCCTAGATCCCCATGCCTAATACTTCCCCATTTTTCTATTCCTCTCTGACTGACCAATATTGCATTCTCTTGATGACAATGATGAAATAAAAGACACCACTACAAAACAACCTCTACCAAAAGCATGGACACTGATCAGAAGCTTCACCTCAGTAGAGATGGAGGTAATCTCTTGGCTGAGAGAGTAAATAGTATATAGGTGGCATTGGGCAGGAGGTGATGTCTGATTTGACTAATGGGCCTAATTCTGGAAGTACCAAAGAGGGCAAAAGATAGTAATTAATGCCATTGTTTAAGAAAGAGCAAAAGGTAACCTAGGAAACTACAGACCTTTCAGCTTGACATCATACATCATAGAACATAGAAATGTACAGCATAGAACAGGCCATCTGGCCCATGAAGTTCTGCCAAGGATTAATCTTAATCTAAAATAAAATAACCTAACCTATGCACCTCTCAATTCACTGCTGTCCTTGTGCATGTCCAGCAGTTGATTAAATGTCCATAATGACTCTGCTTCCACCACCACAGCTGGCAGCACATTCCATGCATTCACAACTCTCTGCATAAAGAACCTACCTCTGATGTCCCCTCTATACCTTCCTCCTCACACCTTAAAACTAAGACCCCCTGTGTCAGTCAATCCTGTCCTGGAGAAAAGTCTCTGGCTATCGATTCTATTCAAGCCTCTCATTACCTTGTACATCTCAATCAGGTCACCTCTCTTCCTCCTTCTCTCCAGAAAGAAAGGTCCAAGCATGGTCAAACTCTCTTCGTAAGACAAGTCCTCCAGTCCAGGCAGCATCCTGGTAAACCTTCTTTGCATCTGCTCCAAAGCCTCAGCATCTTTCCTATAATAGGGCAACCAGAACTGGACACAATATTCCAAGTGTGGTCTCAGTAGGGACTTGTAGAGCTGCAGCAAAACCTCACAGCTCTTAAACTGTTAATGAAAGCCAAAACACCATATGCTGTCTTAACAATCTATCCACTTGGGTGGCAACTTTGAGGGATCTATGTAATTAAACTCCAAGATCCTGCTGTTCCTCCACACTGCCAGGAATCTTGACTTTAATCCTATGTTCAGCATTCAAGTTCGACCTTCCAAATGCACCACTTCACTTCTATCTAGGTTGAACTCCATCTGCCATTTCTCAGCCCAGTTCTCCATCCTGTCAAAGTTGCACTGCAGCCTGCAATATCCGTCGATACAATCAACTGCACCTCCAACCTTTGTGTCATTAGCAAATTTACTAACCTACCCCTCAACCTCCTCATCCAAATCATTTATAAAGACTACAAAGAGCGGGAGGCCCAAGAACAGAACCCTGTGAGACCCCACTCACCACTGACTTCCAGGCAGAATACTTTCCATCTACAACCACTCTCTGCCTTCTGTCAGCCAACCAATCAGTCGTAGGGGAAACTGAAGAAGGTTATAATACTAGATAAAGTAACTATGCATTTGAGAAAAGTAAATTAATACTATGCTGTTAACATAGCTATGTCAAGGGCAGGTCATGTCTAACAAATTTGAGTTCTTTGATGAGGTGATACAGGCAGTAGATGAAGGTAATGCTGTGGATGTATATTAGAACTTTCAGAAAGCAATTGATAAGGTGCTTGATTGGTTAGCAAATTAGAAATGTTTAGGGTAGATGGGTCCTTGGCAGCATGGATTAGAAGTTGGCTAAAAGATAGGAAACAGAGAGTAGGTAAGGCTGGACATTTCTCAGACTCGAGATGAGTTGAAAGTAGTGTTCCCCAGGGATCAGTGTTGGAATCCTTTTTTTTTCTGATTTATATAAGGACTTGGAGCTGGTTCTAGATGATACTAAGATAGGGAAAATAATGAATTATGAGGATAATGCTGAGTGACTTCAGAGGGACATTGACAATTTGGGCCAACAGCTGGCAGATGTATTTCAAGACAAAGAAACATGAGGTAATGCATTTTGGTCAGAGAAACATGGAGCAATAATACAGGCTCAATGGTACAAGATTGAGGGGAGTACAGGAGCAGAGGGACACTGAGGTTCATGTGCATAATTTCCGGACAGAGACCAGGCAAGTTGAAATAGTTGTTAAGAAGCCTTAAAGGAACCTTGGGATTAGAGAGGAATAGAGTATAAAAGCAAGGAAGTGATGCCACATCTTTACAAATCATTGGTCAAACCACATTTGGAATATTGTATTGAATTCTGGACACCTTATTTAAAGACAGATATTAAGGCCCTGGAAAAAGTGCTAAGGAAATTTACTAGAATGATGCCAGGAATGAGGGATTTTAAATACAAGGAAAGATTAGAGAAATTGGGCTAATTCTACTTGGAGCAGAGAAGATTAAGAGGTGACCTCATTGAGGGATCCAAAATTATGAATAATTTTGACAGGGTACATAAAGTTATTCTTTTTTTCCAATAGTTGGTATGTCAGTAACTAGGGGTCACAATTTCAGGATTGTCAGTGAGAAACCTCGGAGTGAGATGAGGAGACACCTCTTTACTCAGAAAGTTGTTAGATTTGCAATGTAATTCCTGGGAGAGTGGTGAAGGTGGATTCCGCAGAAGGTTACAAAAGAGAGCTGGATAAATATTTGAAAGTGATACAGTGACATGGCTATGGAGACAGGGCTGGAGAATGGGACTAACTGGGTGGATCTTTGGGAGCTAGTGCAGACATAGTGAGTTGAATGGCCTCCTGTGCCACAAAATTCCATATTTTGATGATTCTATGGTTGAGTTGAAAACTGGTATCCACAGCTATCCGCGCAACAGTCAGAGCCCACAGTGGGCTTGCTTGGCATTAAGCAGAACTCTCACAACATAACTTCAAGCTCCCACTGCAGCACTAAGATTTGGAGTGATTTCTGTCTGTGCTCTAATGAAGGATGAAACATTGTCCATCAGATGCTGCAGCACAGCAGAAAACACATCTGATTACAGAGATAGCTATTCCATCCAGGCTGTAAACCATGGGTTCCAAACTCTGAGTGAACCCCTGTGTCAAGTTGGAGTCGACTTCACCCATACTCCTTACAGTGAAGTTAGCTTTCTGGAGGCCTTCCAAAGCAGCAAAGGCATTCTGTAGGCAGTTCCACCAGCCCTATCCTGTAGGAGAGTATTGAAATGTGAACCTTGCCATCACAGCAAACAGAACATGATGCGTTTAAGCAAAGAGAAACATGAGAGAGAAAGGAATGGAATGTACATTGATAGCACAAGTCAAGAAGGTGAAGAGGGTGGGAATAGGTGTGAAGCAAACACCAACATGGAGGAGTTGGGCTGAATGGTCTGTTTGTGTGCTGTAAATTTTGTGTAATTCAATGTTTATTTACACCCTTCACTCAAGAACCTGGCTTTGCATCATCCATTATACCATTGCAACCAGTATCGAGGGACATTTATAAAACTTTGTTCATGCTGCACCTATTCACTAAACTTTAGCTTATTAGGAGGAAAAGACAAGACCTGAAAGATGAGAACCAATGGACTCTAATGAAAATCTTAGATGGTTGTGAGGCTTGCACTTAAAATTTTAAGCATTCTTAATCCTCAGCTAATGGATTTGAATTGCCTCATCTGTGAAAAGGCTTAGTTCTTCCAATTTATTGTCAATTTAGTGGAATTCCACCTCTTAAAACATCATTGTTCCTAGATAATAAATAACCTTTTACAGTATCACAAAACCAGAGCACCAAACAAATTTAACTTTGATGAGCCCTAGTTTACTTAATAATGAAGTCCATCTTTCAGGTAATGTTCTTGCAAATTTAAGTAACTGTTAGGAATACATTGCTTTCACTCAAGAGGACAACATTGCATATTCTATTGTAGTAATCGACTATTTTAGTGACAGCACACACATTTGAAACAAGGCAATAATTTCACTAAAAATATCATTTTTAAAATCTTGAATTATATTTCAGTTCAAAAACAGCTCCAAATCCCAAATGCTCAATGATGAATTTATTAGCATGTAAAAGAAAGTTGACTGACAGCTTAAGAAGTAGGAGCCAGGAAGTCGTGCTTATGGTCCTTATAGCCTGTCTCACCACTCAATAACCCCAAGGCTGATATGCCAGTTTCTCAATATCCTTTCACACTCATCTAAATAAAATCATTATTATCCAAGTATTGCTACTCAAGGCTTATACCATGTATCACTATGGGGCCAAGGTAAAGGGGCAGGCTCTTAGGCCAATGTAATCCTGTTCAAGGTTTGAACTTACATTGTTGTTTTACACTTCACTACACTCTAGCCAACTAACTAACTGAGGTAACTTCACTTAACATTATCAATTTCGATTGTGAATGTACCTGATAACTGAGTGTGCACAACCGTCTGAAATAAAGAATTTGCAAGGTTTATAACCTTCTGAATGAAACAATAAAAGTTCTCCAGACCAGTCACAAATGGCTGATTGCTTATTTTAAGATTCTGGCCCTCTGGCCCCTAGTTTTAGACTCCATAGCCTGGAGAAACATCCTCCTAGTATCTGCACAATCAGATCCTTAAAATTTTGATTTGATCTCCTATCATTGTACAGAAATGTAGGCATAAGGTTTACTCATAGATTAATTCCCTCATTCCAGGAACTAACTCAGTTAACTGTCACTGCACAATCTCTCAGGCAATGTATCTTTCCTTATGCAAAAGAGACCATAACTGTGCATAGTATACCTGGTGCGGTATCTTCAAGACCCTAAATAATTGTAGACCGACTTCTGTTACCAGTATACTCTAAACCCATAATATCAATGTAATAAAGCTGATGGAACATTTATTTTCCTAATTATTTGCTGTACCTGTATGTAATCTATCTGTGATTTGCACACAAGAACGCACAGGTTGTTAAATTGAAAGTAAAATGAAGACCATTTTCGAACAGGCAATGGTCTGAAATTTATTATAAGCTAAAAAAATGAGTTCAAGATTTATTCCTCCTGTTACAAGCAAACTTTAATTTTCACTTGACACATCATTTCTTTGATATCTACTTCACAAATACTATTGCACAAATTAGTAATGTTAAATATAACTTTAGACCTCCTGTAACGGAATGGAATTGATTTGGGACTCTGGTAACATCAATAAGAGAGCACAGTTGGCTCAATAATGAAAATAAATTGACTTATTTAATAATTTAAACTTAGGCAATTGCTTTTTTGTCATCATAATGTTGCTATTAACTTGCTAATGAGCACCCTCTGTGCCATTCATTAAAAGCTGAACAGGACAGACTGGACTCCTGCAAACCTGGAGTTGGAATCAATGATCTAGCTTACGCCTACATCTAGTAGCTTGCTGTTAAGAGTAATGGCCAGGCAAGATGTATATCAATCACACCCGAAAGTCTGTTACCGAATTCGTTGCTTCATGTAATTTAAATTGTTTCTGTGGAAAAGAGCAATCTGTCATATGATAGTTACAAGGATTTATGGTTGGGCAAGTGTGTGGGCATTGAGCGTGAAGGAACAGATATGGTCCCTCACACATTTTGTTTCCTATTTTGTTTAGTACTTTGGAAGATAATAAATGCTGGTGACCAAAGCTCCACTTATTAATGTTTATACCACTGAAAGACCAACACCTAGATTGAGTTTATCATGGGTCAAGTTCAATGTAAAATGTTAAATTCAACAACAAACTAGTTCTTGACTGGAAGTGTGTCCTAAAGCTAATTCGATGTACCTCTATGGCATACCGAGACAAATGTATTAGTTGGTGCTCCATGTTGATTGCACTAAAATGTGCCGACAGGTAATATACCAGTAAACATTTCACTTCCGACCAATGCTAGAGAAAACACAAGGAATGGCATTCTGGTTTGTTCATAGCCCATAACTTGCAGCATGATAAAAAAACAAAATAGCTATAGAAGATAGATTCACATCTCAAAAACAAGTTCATTGTTCAACGTGAGAAATATTTACGGCAAGCTCTCGAGGAAATCAGACTGACTCAACACCTAATGAGAGGATATAAGAATTATTCAAGACAGTTACCATTGATTAAGTTATAGGTTATGTCCTCAGTAGCTGACTGGAAAATTTAAGTTGGGGAATAAATTCTCCAGAATCTAAATTTTCAGTGGTAGATTTGTCAAGTAGTTTCTTGGCTGTTGGTATCAAAGCAGCTGGATGCAGCAGAAGCCATAAACCTACAAGGCATTGACTCATCTACTTCTGAAGTAGCTGTATTGTTGTTAAACACATTTGATTAAAATTTTCCACTGTGCATTAATTTATCAAGCAAAATGATGTTTTCACAAGGAATATATGATGAAGTTGTATACTGTATAAAAGGATTTCTGACTGTAAATAGAAAATGATGTGTGCAGGTTTCCTGTTTCTGAATCAAGACATTATTTACCACTCAGTATTTCCCACATTTTTGTACAAGTAAAAAGAGCGTGATCATTTTTTAAAATGTTGGCGGGGCCTCAGTGGGAGTATTGCATCAACTTCTGGCCTTTGCACTTTAGGAACCACGTTGGCAGAAGAGATTTATTCGATGGACATCAGGGAAGAAGAGGTTCACTTGCATGGAGAGATTTGATTAAGGTGTTCAAAATCTGAATGACTTTGACATCAAATGGGCCAATTATTGAAAAACAGGATTAGAACAGAGAGATGTGCAATAACTGATACAAACACAATGCACCTTAAATAGTCAGGATGGGAGAAAAGAGCCTAAGTGGCTTAATTTCGGTAAGAGAAAAATTTCAGAAACAGATCACTATGGAAAATAAAGTTCTGAAGAAAGGGTCACTGGACCTGAAGCTTGAACTTTGCTTTTTCTCCCCAGATGCTGCCACACCTGCTGATTTTTTCCAGAAATTGCTGATCTCTGTTTCTGACTTTCAACATTTGCAGTTCTTTGGGTTCGTTTTTTGTGTTCACTGGATAAAGAGATATTAGTTTTTTTTTAGTTTAGAATCCCTGTTAAGAAATAAGGAGCTATTTTATCAGTTTGTGAGTCTCAGGAAGAGATGTTGGCTAAGCAAATAATATTGAGAAAATTTAGACATTTGGCAAAAAAAAGGCCCAGTGGAGATGCCAATATACAAACTTTAAAGGGGAAATGGGGAACATTTCAATGAGGTTTGAATATCTGCAAAGTTGTTTATGAAAGCAAAAGGACAGAGTCTCTATTTGTGATATTTGTAACAAAAAAATTCAATTAATTCTTATTTTATGTAAACCAGTATTTTTAATATCTTTTGGTGTGTAGTAAACTTTGTGTTCTTTTCTTAAAAGTACATTGGCAGTCTCTTCTGAATTGTATCAGTAATCATCTACTACAACAAACAAATTGTAAAAATAAAAATCATGGTCTATCAAGCTAGGTTTCGCACTGGGATCTGACTTATCCAGTACTACTATCAGCAGGTTTCAGAACAATTGATTGGCCACTCAATTTAGATTGGCTTCTAAGTCTGTCAAAACATGGGACCTCATATTCCACAACACTGAAATATCCTTTGCATTCAAACAGACCTTCTTGACACACTATGCAACACACTACAGCAGAAAAAAAGCAAACTTTGCAATTTGGCTGACCCACCAAGAAGTGTGGTAAAGAAGCAAATGGTAATAAACAGTGTAATTTGAGCCAGAAGGATGGCCAGGAATGAAAGAAGTGAAGATACTTTGTGAAAGGTCAGTACCAACAACTTCATTATATTCGGTTAACAGAAAACACTATTTTCTATGCTACCTGAAGCATTATAATTTGGAGATGCCGGTGTTGGACTGGGGTGTACAAAGTTAAAAATCACACTACACCAGGCTATAGTCCAACAGGTTTAATTGGAAGCACACTAGCTTTCGGAGCGACGCTCCCTCATCACCTTTTTATTCATTCGTGGAATGAGGGTATTATTGCCTATCCCTGATTACCCAGAGGGCAGTCAACCAAAATGTTTTTTTGGAAAATAAGTTGCTTGATTCATTATCATCAGCATCATCTCGTTTAGTGTGTCCATGGGATCATCTTTTGAAAGTTTATACAAGTGATGTCATTTATTGGGTTACAGAATGTATTTCAGAAAAATAAATATTTCACTGTTACACTCTGCTTTACCTGCTGTACAGTTTATACCCAAGGATGTTAACAGCACTACTTGCATTTATATTTGCATTTATTCTACCTCTATTTCAGGAAATTATCCCAGGATGCTTCAAAGAGATGCAAGGATTTATTTTTACAGTGCGCAATTCAGTTAGCACACACTTGGGATTGATAAGTAGTTGGGAGAAAGCATAGTCACTCATGCAATTTAGGTAATGTGGGAGCAAACTCCCAAACATAGCAAATGATACTGATCAGATAATGTACTACTTTAGGTATTGTTTGAAAAATAATCTTTACCCAGGGCACAGTGATAACTTCCCACTCACCTTTGAAACCTGGAAATTTTGGGCAGCACAGTGGCTCAGTGGTTAGCACTGCTACTTCACAGCACCAAGGACCAGGTTTCAATTCCAGCCTCGGGTGACTGTCTGTGTGGAGCTTGCACATTCTCCCCATGTCTGTGTGGGTTTCCTCTAGGTGCTCTGGTTTCCTCTCACAGTCAAAAAATGTGCAGCTTAGGTGAATTGGCCATGCTAAAATTGCCCATTGTGTTCAGGGTAGGTTATCTTTGGAGGGTCAGTGTGGACTTGTTGGGCCAAATGGCCTGTATTACACACTGTAGGGATTCTATGAAACTAATCCATGCATCATTACCATTGATCAGAGAGCAGACATGGTCTCAATTGAAATGGCAGCATACCTGATAGAACAGCATTTCCTCACCACTGTAAGGAAATATCAGGCTATATTTTTATTCATGATAAAAGCAAGTTTCTGGAGTAGGTTTTGACCTAACAGCCTTTTCGATCTGAGGCAAGAGTGCTCTCCACTTTGTGACAGCTGAAAAAGGATGTTAAAACAATTGCTGGTTTCCTGACACTCAGTTTCAAATCTCAATTACAGATTATAAAAGCCATAACAAGAATAGCTTTTCATCTATTGAAATTAGCTAAATATCTTCAATGCTATATTTGGCAGTGGTGATGACTTTTTTTCACTGTAGAAATGCAATACATTATACATGAAGACAATATTTCTGATGTAATTGCTCTGTGAACAAACTTATCCTAGTAATATTTTTATTAAGTAATACCAATAATAAATGATCTTACTCTACATTGCCTTAAAATGGCTGTTGGCTTGATAAATAAATACAGCTTCATTGCTTTTCTACTTCACAAACCAATAAATTTTCCATGATTAAGAATGAGTCAGTGATCATTGTAAGTTACCTCACCATTTAGAAAATATCTTTGGCAAAACATGCACTTTATGTATTGTTGCAAAATGTCATACAATATTGCCAATTTTTTCTGCTTGGTGCAATGTGGGAATTTTGACATTCTTTCATAAACATATTTACTGTTCCTGCATCTTCAGTTTTCTTGAAGAATATAGAGACTGGAAGGACTCAGTCTGATTAACAGTTTGACAGGATCATTATTATGTTTCTATTTCATCCTCTTCATTTGGAGAGCCATTAAAAGCAATGGGAGGATTCTTAGGCTAATGAACAATTCAACAGTCTGTGGCATGAACACTCTTTCCATGACCACAGCTATCACTTTTTTTTTAATCAGCCGGAATAGAGAAGTTCAACTAATAATTTACAGTTATTGCCAAACGTTAGTGCCTCAGCAGTAGAGAAAAGGGTTTAAACTAAACTCGTCCTTTCCTATTACAGAGCCAGGTTCAATGTGTAATTCCCCTTGCCCCAGTTTCCTTACAATGCCCATACCTTCTAATTCAGAATTCCTTTGCAACTCTTTGCTAAGGCACAGTTCAAAACAAATTTGTATTGTCTGATTAGCTTTGACCTCTGATGTCACAGAGCGTATTGCCTGAGATATACTCAATGAATTGACTCAGTTGAAATAATTGCACTGGATTTTGACCGTGGAACAAACACAGACTGCAATCTGTAATTTATAAGACTCTAATTGGTAGACTATTGCTTGTCAGGCAATAGCAGCAACCTTGGGCTTGAAATACTCATCTCACGCAGAATCATTGCTCATGGTAATAAAACTGTATCAAGTTGAAATCAACTTTAAATACAGAATTCAAAGACAAGGCACCTAGCTCTCTTAATACAAATATTGGCTTAACTTTATTCATAGAAAACAGATACCTAAAGCGTTGTATTGCCTTTTGAAGAATTAATAAATGCAATCTTCACGTGGAAGTGATTTAATTTCGGTTTTGTTAAATCTCACAACATTGTGGCCATCTTTCAAGGTTCTTTGGAAACTGGAAGAATTCCTACAGATTGAAGAGTAGCTAATGTAACCCGGCTATGTAAAAAGGGAGTTAGAGAGAAATCAGGGAATTATAGACCAGTGAGTCTGACCTCGGTAGTGGGAATATGCTAGAATCCATTATCAAGGATTTCATAGCTGAGCACTTAGAAATCAGTGGTAGAATCAACCACAATCAGCATGGATTTACAAAAAGGAGACTGACAAACCTATCAGAATTCTTTGAGGATATGCCTAATAGAGTTTTTACAGGAGGACCAATGATTGTAGTTAATATGGACTTTCAGAAGGCGTTTGACAAAGTCCCACATAGCGATCGGAATGTAAGGACAGGGACCAGAGGTTGCAGTGGGCACCAACAGTACTGGGCTCTGCCTGGGTTATTAGGTAATCACTTTCACCCCACCACAGGTCCCACTCCAAAGCTTCCTTGTATTGTTTTACCTTGCTGTCCCTGGAGAGACCATCTCCATTGTACCCCCATTTGTTGACACCAGCCATATCGATCATGCAGTCACTACAAGTTTGGAAATACCCATTGTTGAGCACCGCTGTTCTCCCCATCACCACCCTACCCCTTTCCCCACCTTTACCATGGCAACTGTGACAGTGGTGACCTTTTATAACCCTCCCATCCCAGCAACATCCAGTGCCTTCTCCATTCATAATTAACTCCCTCTTTACCACAATTACCTTCCTAATCTCTCCTCAAACCAGGCTCTGGCCTCCCTTTCTCATTGTCAAAGTCCCTCTGCCCCATCGCTATACTGCATCCCATTCTGCCTCTTCCACACTCACCCTCAGTGCTCAATTCATGGAGCCCCAAGATTGACTGGTTTAGACCTTCTTGAGTGACTTCGATAGACAGCTCTGAGTGATAACTGACTAGATCCCTGGCTAGTCTTGCAGATCTTTGACTGATAATGATGAAAATATCCAACTGCTTGCAGTGGATCCACATGACTGATCATGACCCAGTTCCCAAACTGTAATGAGCAGGTACACCTGACTGTGGTCACTTCAATGGACAACAGATTGTGTCCAAGCCCCTGGACTGTGTATGAACACTGTCCTTGATTAACTGGATGGGATCCCTTGAATCTGACTGAGGACTACTCCCCACAGACATGGCCATTTCTAACTGCAGCTGGATTGTGCAAGTTCATCAGTGATGTGCTAGGATAGTACAGAGAGGCTGGCATGTGTTAGTTACCACCATCTGTGGTTGTGGATTACATACATACCATTTGCCTTCTTCACTATCCGATCTACCTGTGACTCCACTTTCAAGGAACTATGAACCTGCACTCCAAGGTCTCCTATAGTCTGAGGTAAAGTAAGAAAGCAGTTACTACAAAAGAAGTTTTAAGTATTAATTTTATTTGTAACTTCTCATTATAGTTTGAAATGGGGTCAAAAGGCCATATTGTAATAAGAGAACAAAGCGTAAACTATTATAGGGCCTTGTACATGTGGATTCTGGAAATAGGTCTGGCAGAAACGAATAAGAAATTCATTCAAGCTTTCTTGACAGTGGAAGAAAGTGGTTGCATTTTCCAGCAGAGTTCCAGAGGTTGAGATGAAACTCTCACTAACGAGTAGAGAGATGCAAATTTATAAAGATTACTGCATATTATCACCCTTGTTAACTGCAGATCTCACATTAACATGCAGCTTCATGTCAGACCATGGGATAAATAGAAATTTGACTCCAAGAATTGTCAGACATCACTCAGAGCTGTCTATCAAATTCACTCAAGAAGGTCGATACCGGTCAATGCTGGGACTCCATGAACTGAGCATTGGGGGTGACTGTGGAAGAGGGCTTGCCTGTTTATGGGCGGCATGGTGGCACAGTCGTTAGCACTGCTGCCTCACAGCGCCTGAGACCCGGGTTCAATTCCCGCCTCAGGCGACTGACTGTGTGGAGTTTGCACGTTCTCCCCGTGTCTGCGTGGGTTTCCTCCGGGTGCTCCGGTTTCCTCCCACAGTCCAAAGATGTGCAAGTCAGGTGAATTGGCCATGCTAAATTGCCTGTAGTGTTAGGTAAGGGGTAAATGTAGGGGCATGGGTGGATTGCGCTTCGGCGGGTCAGTGTGGACTTGTTGGGCCGAAGGGCCTGTTTCCACGCTGTAATGTAATCTAATCTAATGCTGTCCAGAAATGTGCTCTGTAATGATGCTGTGTTCCCAAACGGACAACCCAGAGGAGCAAGTGACCAGCTGGATTCACCAGGCATCCGGTCTAAGTTCCATGTTGGGAATTCTCACTTGCATCATTTTATCTAAGACTATGGGAGACCTTGGAGTGCAGGTTCATAGTTCCTTGAAAGTGGAGTCACAGGTAGGTAGGATAGTGAAGAAGGCGTTTAGTATGCTTGCCTTTACTGTTTAGTACGTTGAGTTTGGGGGTTGGAAGGTCATATTGGAGCTGTACAGGACTTTGGTTAGGCCACATTTGGAATACTGCATCCAATTCTGGTCTCCCTGCTGTAGGAAGGATATTGTGAAATTTGAATGTGTTGAGAAAAGACTTACAATGATGTTGCCAGGGTTGAAAGGCTTGAGCTTTAGGGAGAGGCTGAATAGGCTGGGGCTGTTTTCCCTGGAGCTTTGGAGGCCAAGGGGTGACCTTATAGAGGTTTACATAATCTTGAGGGGCATTGGTAGAATAAATGGACAGGCCTTTTCCCTGGGGTGGGGGAGTGCAAAACTAGAGGACATTGGTTTAAGGTGAGAGGGGAAAGACATAAAAGGGATAGAAGATTCAACTTTTGAATCTTTGAGAGGGTAGTGCATGTATGGAACGAGCTGCCAGAGGAAGTGGTGGAGGCTGGTACGATGACAATACTTAAAAGACATCTGGTTGGGTATATAAATAGGAAGGGATTAATTGGTTATGGGGCAAATGCTGGCAAATAGAACTCAATTAATTCAGGATATCTGGTCAGCGTGGATGAGTTAGATGGAAGAGTCTTGTTCCATGCTGTACATCTCCATGACTATGACTATTGACTTATTTCTAAGTAAAGTGAATATTAAAATAGTGAGGCAGTGTAAGTGAAATCATTATACTAGTGAATAGCTTCTCCAAAAAGTAAACACACCAACTATACCGAATATTAATTAAGAACAAATCTGAACTGCATATCTATTAATGAAAAAGAGAGACTGACATAGTGCAGTTTGTTTGCGTATAATTTTATTAGATTGACAGCTGAGTAACATGTGCGCTGTATAATTTTAGATCCAGAATTATGACTTTTGCATTCAGCTGTACTCAGAAATGTTTGGGTACAAAATTTGGCAAGTGGTCAATAATGTAGGAAAATGTAAATTTTTCTATTTTGAGAAGAAGAGTGAAACTTGTCTCAATGGATGGAGATTGCTGAACTTTGAAGTAGAGAGGGATCTGGTTGCCTTGATGTATGAATTACATGAAAAGGTTGGTCTGAATTATATAAGGTAATGATTCAGAAGGGGTTGACATTCATGTTAACACTGGCTCCACACATTCTACTGGAGTCACACACAGTTTGTGAATGCAGCAGTTTTACTTGAGCTTTCTATATATTCTAACCTTTTGTGATTCATGCACTAGGACACATGATTCCTCTGTATCTCAGAACTTTGAATTATCATATCATTTAGCTAATATGCTTATTTTGTGTTCTTCCTGCCAAAATGAACTATTTTAAATTTTCCCACATTAAACCCGATTTACTATATCATTTCCCATTCACTTTTCTTTTATTCATTCGTGGGATGTGGCCATTGCGTGCTGACCAGCATTTATTGCCCAAACCTAGTTGAAAAGATGGTGGTCAGCTGCCTTCTTAAACCTTCTTAAACTTAATATATCCCCACCTAACCTTTTAGAACCATAGAGTCATAGAGATGTACAACACGGAAACAGACCCTAGGGTCCAACTTGTCCATACCGACCATATATCCCAACCCAATCTAGTCGCACCTGTCAGTACCCGGCCCATATCCCTCCAAACTCTTCCTATTCATATGCCCATCCGGATGCCTTTTAAATGTTGCAATTGTACTAGCCTCCACTATTTCCTCTGACGGCTTGTTCCATACATGTACCACCCTCTGTGTGAAAACGTTGCCCCGTAGGTCTCTTTTATATCTTTCCCCTCTCACCCTTAACCTATGCCCTCTAGTTCTGGACTCCCCCACCCAGGGAAAAGACTTTGTCTATTTATCCTATCCATGCCCCTCATGATTTATAAACCTCTATTAGATCAACCCTCAGCCTCCGACGCTCCAGGGAAAACAACCCCAGCCTGTTCAGCCTCTCCCTATAGCTCAAATCCTCCAGCCCTGGCAACATCTTGTAAATCTTTTCTGAGCCCTTTCAATTTTCACAACATCTTTCCGATAGGAAGGAGACCAGAATTGCACACAATATTCCAACAATGGCCTAACCAATGTCCTGTACAGCCGCAACATGACCTCCCAACTCCTGTACTCAATACTCTGACCAATAAAGGAAAGCATACCAAACGCCTTCTTCACTATCCTATCTGCCTGTGACTCCACTTTCTAAGGAGCTATAAACCTGCACTCCAAGGTCTCATCATGAGAAAATTTAGCAAAGGGATCTTTGGCCACTCATCCAAGCCATTTATGTAAATTTTAAAATGTTGATGCGTCCGCACTAATCTCCAAGACACACCTCTTGTTACATCTGGTTGATCAGAGAACTACTCATTTATGCCTATTCTCTGGAGCCAATCTTCTCTCTGTGTCAATATGCTACCCTCAACACTACATGCTTCATTTTCTGCAATAGTTCTAATTGAACTTTGATATAGTTCCATCCTGTGTGCTTTCTGGGAATCTAAGTGATTCATTGATTCCACTTCATCAACAGCACATGTTATTGCCTCAAAGAACCACAATAAACTGGTTAAAACATGATTTACCTTTCACAAAGATATGTTGATGCTGCTTGATTACTTTGAATCTTTCTACATGCCTTGTTGTTATTATAGTTTCTAACCTCTTTACATGATGTAGCTGTGATGTTGGTATCTACATGGACCATGATGACTGCTTTCTTCCTTTTCCTCTGTCCCTGCTCTTCAGTTCTGAGCCGTGGTTGAGGCAGGCAACTCACCCACCTGGATATTTCCAGTTTTCCAATTTGAATAATCTTGAATCTGCTGCCTATGGGTGTCAGCCATAATAAGAAGCACTGCCACCTCAGAGTCAGAAGATTGCCCCATCCCTGTCAAACTGTAGGAATGAAGCAAAATAAAAATGAAGCCTATACTCTAGGGCAGTGTTGCACTCTTTCAGATGTTTGGATGAGATCTTAATTTTTTCTTCCACCTGCTCTCTAAGGTCGATGCAAAAGATACCATCACAACATTTTGAAGAAGAGTACTGAAGCTCTGGCCAATATTTGTCCTTCAACAAATACCATACACAAAAATAAAATCAGGTCATTATCGGTGTATATAAATTAACTGCTGCATTCCCCCTCTTATAATAATGACCCTGCTTTAAAAAATACTGAAGCAGTTTTGAAACAATTTGAAGTACCCTATGCTTGTGAACAAAGTTATATAAATGCAAGTCTTTTTTTCATTATTATATATAAGTTCTCAACAGGCGTTCTTTACATCTTCCCTGACTGAAAATCCAAAGTACTCAGGGCTGAAATCATGCTGTGAATATTCCTGTGGATGTTACTTTTTATCAAGGTGTTTTTCTGTTTTAACATGAGTTGGCCTAAAAGCCTTTTTGAAATATCTGACAAGCTCCAAACCAAATTACTTGAGATTCATGTTGAACATGAACACAATACTTCCACTGGGTCTGGAGCTTTGCACTAATTTGCATGTGAAACTTCAATCACAAAGTTGAGTACTTGTATCTGCACTATTTACAGTGGAAACAATACCATTTCTTCCCAGAAATTCCTGGACCCCATTTTAATAATATTGAAACTCTGTCCTGTTCATTTTGCTAATTTTGAAATTAATGACAGTGTTTTTTAATTAATTCTGAAGAATGCATTTACATCAACCAAAAATCTAGATTCTTGCATCCTTACACCTAATGAAAACTCTTCACTGTGAAGAAGGATATGATCAAACAGACTCTGGAGGGAGTCTGCAATAGAAGTCAAACTAAATCTCACAAGCGAAAACTTTGCCTCAAGGGATATTATTAAAAGCACAAAAAATTGCAAAGGGAAAGGTAAAAGCTGAGTATCTACAAAAGGTTAGTGTCCTTTGAGGGATGAAACATTCTCCAGGCAACTAATATAAATATATAACTCCAAGGAATCTGTGTGGTCAGACTGAGTTTCATTGGGGGGTAGTTAGAGATTCAAAATTGAAATGATCATTGGATCAGTGATTATATAATGGCACTCATTCTGCAAATGTTTTTCAGAATTTTTCATGATTAACCTCTAAATAACAAAATGTAATTCTCAACTTTTAATGCAATACCTGACATTATGGCGCCAATATTAACCCAAAGATGTGTTGGGAATTGATAGAAACTTGAGATCTGAATCTCCAAATTAAGTACAACTCGTTTGCATGGAATTTTAACATTGTCAGATCATTATCATTTTACTTCCAGTTTTGGTCTACACACAAGCAGATGTAATAATGACTTCATAGAATCATAGAATTCCTACAGTGTGGAAGTACGGCCATTCAGCCCATCGAATGCACATCGACCTTCCAAACAGCATCCCACCTAGACCCGTCCCCTTTCCTATCCCTGTAACACTACACTTTCCTTGGCTAATCCTTGTGCACATCTCTTCACGTGACACTTTCTGAAAGCCACGATTTAAGATTAGATTAGATTACTTACAGTGTGGAAACAGGCCCTTCAGCCCAAGAAGTCCACACCGACCCACCAATGCGCAACCCACCCAGACCCATTCCCCTACATTTCCCCCTTCGCCTGACACTACAGGCAATTTAGCAGGCCAATTCACCTAACCTGCACATTATTGGACTGTGGGAGGAAACCGCAGCACCCGGAGAAAACCCACGCAGACACGGGGAGAATGTCCAAACTCCACACAGTCAATCGCCTGAGGCGGGAATTGAATCCGGGTCTCTTGCCCTGTGAGGCAGCAGTGCTAACCACTGTGCCACCGTGCCTAATTGTGACTAATCCAAAGATGGAATTTGAAGGAGTTTAGGATTTTGTTTAATTCATTCATTAATGGAATATGCCATCGCTATCAGGGCCAGCATTTGCTGCCCTTTCCTTGTTGCCCATAAGCAACTTTCTTGAACCACTACAGTCTGTGTAATGTTGGTACATCCATAATGCTATTGTGAAGGGAGCACCAAGATCATGACCCAACAACAATGACAGAACGGGGTTATATTTCAGAGTCAGGAAGTGATGTGGCTTGAAGGGGAAATTGCAGGCAGTGATACTCACTGCCACCTTCATCCTCTGAATAGTGGAGGGCGTTGGTTTGGAAAGTGAGGCTTGGTGAGTTCATATGTGGCATCTATGTGAACACAATAATGGTTACACAATTCTACCACTATATGCTAGTGGTGGAGGAAGCAAATATTTAAGGTGGTGCATGGGATGCCAATCAAGTGGGATGCCTTGCTTTAGATGATCTCAAGCTTCTTGATTATTATTGGACCCAAAAATATCCAGGAAATTGGAGAATCTCCCCTCTGGTGGATCAGAACATTGACTTGATTTCCCTCAGAGCACATAAGCCCAGACCTATTCAAGGTGGATGGAGCAGGTTTTATCTCTGTGTGGTTTGAATCGCTTTATGTGATTTGAATGACTGTCAATCTAGAACAGGGAAAGATCAGCAAAAGAATAGTAATTGTTGCTTTAGAGCAATTTAAAATGATTTAAGAATTGACTGAGGCCATCAAGATCCCTTATGGGACTATATATAAAAATGATCTCGGTATTAGTATGGGTGAGTGTGTAGTCTGGGTTGGGGTGAGAGAGAGGGCATTATTTCACTTACGTGTATTTTTATGAAGATGTTTCAGTAGCAATTTGAAAACTATCTGATGATAGAGAAAACTCGGGCTGGCAACCATCAATGTCTTCAAAATAGACTTTTGCCCACTAAACTGTGATGCACATTCACGACAGCTTAGCAAATCAGCTGGCAATACTTAATTTTAACAGAGCCTTCAGTGATTGCAGAAATAATCCACACACCAATTAATCACAGAAAAAAACCCTTCATTTTTTTGTCATAATCAGTTGTCACACATAGATATTTTGAGATTCTGTGGGACTATTAACAATGGAACTGTTTACCTCAAACTGTAACACCATCTGTTTCAACTAACATGTTGCCAGTCAAAGAAAAAAATCATCTCATTCAGTCACTGCTGTGCAGTGGCCTTGGCCACAGTCCTGAATTTGGAGGTGATTAATGGTTGCCTTAAGAGGTTTTTAAGCTGTTGGCCAGCATTAGTGTGAATTCTAAGTTGGTGTGTCAGCAGGAGTCATGTTAAAGCAGCAAATCATAGCAGTACTTCATTTGACCAACTTTCAAATCTCAACTTTGAAGAAGTTATTTTTAAGGGGCATATCTTCTAATTCAACACTGATGAAAAATGATTTTGGTTCTGATGCAACTGGATGACTATGGCTTGGATTTAATCCAAATTAAAGCTTTGTAATTTTATTCAGTATTGGTTTGGACCTTGAATCTGACACATGGTGCATTTATATATCTATACAGACGAAATGCTGCAATAGTATTGAAATGATATCCATTTGATCCAGTAATACATCTGACAGGCAGCCTCCTCGTCATTTCAGAAACAAAAAACAGAAGTTGCTGGAAAAGCTCAGCAGGTGTGTCAGCATTTGTGAAGAGAAATTAGAGTTACCGTTTCAGGTCCAGCGACCCTTCCCCAGTTCTGAGGAAGGGTCACCTCAGACCCGTTCACTTTGATTTTTCTTCACAGATGCTGCCAGACCTGTTGAGTTTTTCCAGCAACTACTGTTTTTTGTTTCCGATTTCCA